>NC_056745.1:812912338-813049838 GCF_019279795.1 Protopterus annectens
TGATGAAAGAAGTAAGTGGGTTTGAATTTGATGTGTGTGTGTGTGTGTGTGTGTGTGTGTGTGTGTGTGTGTGTGTGTGTATTTGTGTGCTCACGTGCATGTGAGCGTTTTTAGTGAGTTTCTGGACTGTTTTATGCAGTGCTAATCTTATAAAACATGTTTTTCTACAGTAAAGTGTAGAGGTTAGGGTTAGGATTAGGGACAGTGTCAGAGTTAGGGTTAGTGTTAGTACACATTACTAAGGTGTATGGTTCGGGTCAGTGTGGCAGAGTTAGGGACAGCAATGCTTGCTAACACTAAATCCAACCCTGATGCTGTTCTTAACCCTACAACTTACCTAAGAAAAATTAATTCTGTAACACTATCACTGTTGTTGTCTTTCGGCTTTTCCCGGTTAGGGGTCACCATAGCGGAACTCTGGTCCATTCATGATATGCAGTAGATTTTCACGGTGCTGAGTTGCCAGCTCGATGCCCAACCTTCAACGAAGGCACGCCCATTCACACATATCTTTTGGAATGCCACTCGACCCGCGGGGAGGACATGCGGACTCCACACAGAAGGCACTCCCCACACACTAGCTGAGAACCAAACGGGAGAACCTCTTGCTGTGAGGCAACAACGCTACTGCTGCACCATTGCGGCACTATCACTACTTAGACAAATTAAGTCTTAATGTTACAAAGGGTTTTGGTTAATAAACACAAAGGGAAATTGTTTTCCTTTTGTAACCTTTTGTAGACTTGCTGTTTTGGGGATTACTTTATTAAATAGCTCACCTAATCATGAAGGGATTCACATCTAGATCAGGGGAGGTCATCGTGCCGCTTTACTCATCCCTCATCAGGCCCATAATTGAGTACAATGCCCCTTTTGGGATGTACCTTACCAGACACCTGCAGCAACTGGAAAGACCCCAAAAGTACCTCACCAAGAGGATCAAAGGGCTCAAACAGATGCCATATGCTGCCTGGTTAAAGAAACTCCAGCTCTACTCAGTGGCATACCACCTGCTCAGAGGCGATCTGTGCCTGATGTATAAAGCCATGTCCAACCCAGAATTAATGGACATGCTGCACCTCAGAAAATCCAAATCCCATCGAGCTACGCGCTCGAGAGACTTGAACCTCAGCACTGAAATAAATAGGACATGCTGGAGGGATAGATTCATAACCCAGAGGCTCCCTTCACTCTGGAATAAAATCCCAGTCCAGGTTAGGCAGAGTCCCTCATTGACTCTCTTCAAGAGGAATCTTGATGAGTGGATGGGAGATCGTAGGATTACCCCAGGTATCACTTCTGTGTCACTGTTAGACAGAGGCACGGTATACTAACCTCGAAAAAGGGCATAGCAAAATTCATTTAAAATGGGTGGCGAAAGCCAATCACAATCTGGCTAGGCTTATAAATGCCCTAGGGCAGATAGCCTAGTATGAACCTATGAACCTATAAATGTGAATTTTTAAATGTTTCTGCCAATGTTATGTGTTTGGCATATTGACATTTGAAACATTCATACTATAACCACATATATATATATATATATATATATATATATATATTTTATTTTATTTATTTTACATTTGTGCGGGCTAGTCTCTGGCTGGATACATGTCCATTTTCAGCAGAGGCCGAGGAGAAAAGCTCCACTAATAGACTCGGCATACATGAGGCCGAGGAGAAAAACTCCACTAGCCAGACTACGGCATACATGAGACTACTTAACTAAGTAGATCAAACTTTTACCAAGAGGATCAAAGGGCTCAAACAGATGCCATATGCTGCCTGGTTAAAGAAACTCCAGCTCTACTCAGTGGCATACCACCTGCTCAGAGGCGATCTGTGCCTGATGTATAAAGCCATGTCCAACCCAGAATTAATGGACATGCTGCACCTCAGAAAATCCAGATCCCATCGAGCCACGCGCTCGAGAGACTTGAACCTCAGCACTGAAATAAATAGGACATGCTGGAGGGATAGATTCATAACCCAGAGGCTCCCTTCACTCTGGAAAGTAAAATCCCAGTCCAGGTTAGGCAGAGTCCCTCATTGACTCTCTTCAAGAGGAATCTTGATGAGTGGATGGGAGATCGAGGATTACCCCAGGTATCACTTCTGTGTCACTGTTAGACAGAGGCACGTATACCAACCTCGAAAAAGGGCATAGCAAAATTCATTTAAAATGGGTGGCGAAAGCCAATCACAATCTGGCTAGGCTTATAAATGCCCTAGGGCAGATAGCCTAGTATGAACCTATGAACCTATAAATGTGAATTTTAAATGTTTCTGCCAATGTTATGTGTTTGGCATATTGACATTTGAAACATTCATACTATAACCACATATATATATATATATATATATATATATATATATATCAATATTCCAAAAAATATCTGGAACGATGAACAAGGCAGCATACACAGTCTCACTATAAAATGATTTATTCATGTAAGGTAAGCGCATTCACATCTAAATGCTTCATCAGACCTAATCATACGACAACACTGAGACCTAATATATAACGCTCTAAAGTTCAAATAGGCCAATCACATATACTTCTTAATTAAAACCATTACAAGATCTTAAAAAAGACATCACAATATAAATTCTTACAATAATACAAAAGATGTCAAGAGATATAAAAAGTGCATCTAAAACATGTCAACATATGCACAATATATAATATAAAAATAAACATAGAAATAAAAGACATAAAAATGACAAGCAAAAAATCACCTACTTATAACCAAATATCTAAGCATTATTATTTAGGAACCCTACGTTTCTTCAGATGGGGCTTGATTGAATCTCTTTCATTGAGACCAGAGCCTCTATTGGCTCTCAAAATCAACATCCAGTTATTTTCCTTTAACTCAGTGTGATTACGTATATCCCCCATATGTAAACTGGGAGAAATATAATCAATGACTCTGAACTCAAAATGATGTAAAACTCCACACTCACTAACATGTTTCGATAGGGCATTTGTAGGAATCTTTTTCCTACTACTATAAATGTGTTCCCTAATTCTCTCACGTAGGCAATGATTAGTCTTGCCCACGTAGAAAGAACTACAAACTACACACTGGGCAAGATAAACAACATTTGACGATTTAGTCCACATTCACATGAAAGTAAAAGCATCTTTTCAAATCTGGATGGTAAAATAACTCAGAAGTATTAATATAACAACAAAAATTACAACTCCCGCACGGCAAAGTGGTGCCTCTTCTGACAAAAGCATTATTAGAAAGTTTATCATTACATAACATTCTCTTCAAATTGCTCCTATTCCTATACACAAATTTAGGATTTGGACCAACTAATTCACCCAATTCAGAATCAACTAACAAGATGGACCAATGTTGTCTAAAAATCTCACACAGCGAACTTTGATCTCTTGTGAAAAACAAGGGAATTTTGACATACTCAAATTGTCTAGTAATACACAATGAAGGTTCACTCACTTTCACTGCTTTAGGACCAAAATAAGGAGCAGCTACTCTATCCCTTAAATCAACCAAATCAGACCAATTACCCAAAATCTCATTCAGTGAGTAGCCTCTGTGCATGAGTCTCTGTTGTAAAGAGTCTAACTCACATTGAAAACCTTCAATAGTGGGGTTAAGTCTAGATGCTCTTATACCCTGACCACGTCTTTTTCGTAATTTGATACGTGGTCAGGGTATAAGAGCATCTAGACTTAACCCCACTATTGAAGGTTTTCAATGTGAGTTAGACTCTTTACAACACAGACTCATGCACATAGGCTACTCAATCAATGAGATTGTGGGTAATTGGTCTGATTTGGTTGATTTAAGGGATAGAGTAGCTGCTCCTTATTTTGGTCCTAAAGCAGTGAAAGTGAGTGAACCTTCATTGTGTATTACTAGACAATTTGAGTATGTCAAAATTCCCTTGTTTTTCACAAGAGATCAAAGTTCGCTGTGTGAGATTTTTAGACAACATTGGTCCATCTTGTTAGTTGATTCTGAATTGGGTGAATTAGTTGGTCCAAATCCTAAATTTGTGTATAGGAATAGGAGCAATTTGAAGAGAATGTTATGTAATGATAAACCTTCTAATAATGCTTTTGTCAGAAAAGGCACCACTTTGCCGTGCGGGAGTTGTAATTTTTGTTGTTATATTAATACTTCTGAGTTATTTTACCATGCAGATTTGAAAAGGTGCTTTTACTTTCATGTGAATGTGGACTGTAAATCGTCAAATGTTGTTTATCTTGCCCAGTGTGTAGTTTGTAGTTCTTTCTACGTGGGCAAGACTAATCGTTGCCTACATGAAAGAATTAGGGAACGCATTTATAGTATTATGAAAAATATTGCTACAAATGCCCTTTCAAAACATGTTAGTGAGTGTGGAGTTTTACATAATTTTGAGTTCAGAGTCATTGATTATATTTCTCCCAGTTTACGTATGGGGGATATACGTAATCACACTGAGTTTAAGGAAAATAATTGGATGGTGATTTTGAGAGCCGATAGAGGCTCTGGTCTCAATGAAAGAGTTTCAATCAAGCCCTATCTGAAGAAACGTAGGGTTCCTAAATAATAATGCTTAGATATTTGGTTATAAGTTGGTGATGTTTTACTTGTCGTTTTTATGTCTTTTATTTCTATGTTTATTTTTATATTATATATTGTGCATATGTTGACATGTTTTAGATGCACTTTTATATCTCTTGACATCTTTTGCATTTTTGTAAGAATTTATATTGTGATGTCTTTTTAAGATCTTGTAATGGTTTTAATTAAGAAGTGTATGTCATTGGCTTATTTGAACTTTAGAGCGTTATATATTAGGTCTCAGTGTTGTCGTATGATTAGGTCTGATGAAGCATTTAGATGTGAAAGTGCTTACCTTACATGAATAAATTGTTTTATAGTGAGACTGTGTATGCTGCCTTGTTCGTCCTTCCAAATATTTTTTGGAATATTGATTATTATTGACTGTCCTGGTCGAACGTTTATTCTGTGGATTTTTGTCATACTTTTATATATATATATATATATATATATATATATATATATATATATATATTTAAATATATTTAAATATATATATATATATATATATATGTATATATATATATATATATATATATATATATATATATATATATATATATATGTTGTGTCTTTCGGCTTTTCCCGGTTAGGGGTCGCCACAGCAGAACTCTGGTCCGCTAATAATTGGCAGTAGATTTTTACGTGCCGAGTTGCCAGCTCTGATGCACAACCTTCAACGAAGGTACGCCCATTCATGCATGTCTCCACACAGAAGACGCTCTGGCTGAGAATCGAACAGGACAACGTCATACTGTGAGGCAACAACGCTACCGCAGCACCACCACCACAGATATATATATATATATATATATATATATATATATATATATATATATATATATATATATATATATATATATATATATATATATATATATATATATATATATATATGGGTCCCATTCATTTGAGTGACTCACATTTGGTCGAAAATGATTTCAGGCAGCGCACTTCACTGAAATCTCATTTCACTGAAAGCTCATTTGGTCGAATCACATTTGGTTGAAAATGAAGTATAGCCCCTACCCCACTGCAGTGCGACCTTGGAGTGAGAATATTAATTAAGGGGGGTGGGGGGTGTAGCCCCCACATTTTGCAAATAGTTTTTACTGAACATGTATATATGACTATCTTTTTAATGGATACACCTTCGTATAGCAGTGAATAGACTACAATTATGTGGGGGGCTACGCCCCACCCACCCTCCATTGTGGGGGGGTTGTGCCCCCCACACACCCCCTTAATTAATATTCTCACTCCAGGGTTGCACTTATTGTTGAAGGGTAATATTTTTCTGTATGTACTTTTGCTCGGATATTGTCAGTGTTGGTATCTTGTGTGTTTTCAATATTATGAGATTCAGTGTTTTGAGTTTTCAGTGTTTTGAAATTTCAAGATTTTGGCCTAGATATTTTGGGTTTCAAGATTTTGGGATTCTATTTTCTGAAGTGATTCCATACACACATATTATATAAATGTTTGTAGCCTTAAAAGCACAGCATAGCAATGATCCAAGATGATTGTGCACAATGTTACCTATACTGATCCTGATGATATAGCTAACCTACTGGTCAATAAATTAAGCTTCTGTCTTTTATCCCTCTCTTCCCTCTATATGACCCTTAAGATATACCTGAAATGTCTCAGCTCACACAAGACCAAGTCCTAAAAGTGCTATCAAAAGCTAAAATTGCTGCATCAGTGGATCCTGATAATACCCCTGGATGCATTTTAAATAGCATGATGCATGATTTAGCCACACCCCTAGCCTCCATATAAGTTTTGTACCAAGCAAATGGAAACCAGCTACAGTCATCCCCTTGCATAAGGGAGGATCTTCCACACACCCAGGCAATTACAGACCTATAAGTCTAATAAGCCTCATATTCAAAGCCATGGAAAGACTTGCCATGGAATTAATCAGTCAGGACATAGGGAGCCTCCAAACACTAGACTCATCTCAGTTTGGATTAATCAAGGACAAGTCACGCTTAGTCAACTGGGTGGATTTTTTTAAAAAGATCACCAAAGCAATAGATGAAGGCAAAGCAGTAATTGCCACATGCCTTAACTTAGCCAAAGCTTTTGACACAATTCCCCACTCAGTTATAGTGTAAGAGCTAAATAAACTGGGACTAACCCCCATGTCACTTGCTGAATTGCCAATTGGCTTGCAGATATGACACAAATAATCAAAAGAGGGGAAGTTACTTCCATAAAGAGACAAGTCACCAGTGGCATCCCCAGGGTTCTGTGCTGGGACTTCTTCTGTTTGGCATATTCTTTTCTGAAGTAAAAGCCAATGCCAAAGAGCTCTGGCTGATGAAGCTTAGAGATGACTGTAAGCTAGAAGTAGTCATTAATCTCCAAATGACATGCCATCTTGCATAACTGGTGTCAAAATCATGGTCTGAAACTAAATGCCAAAAAATGCATTATTGTATCCTTTGGGAAGTCATCTACCACAGGGAACTACCACATTGACAATAAACCCCTAAGAGCTGACCTTGTTGTTCAGGATTTGGGAACTTATGTGGACAGTGCCCTCATTTTTGACCAACATGTTTTTATTTTTGTAAGAAAGTCCTTCTTTATTGCACAGTTTATAATCAGAGAGATTGTGTCTAGATCTAGAATGTCATTGTCCCTCCTTACTCAGCCCTCATTTTGTCAGTCAATGAATATAATGTCCTCTTTAGCATGTGTCTATCCAGACACGTGGCAGCTGGAATGCCCATAGAGACACATTACCAAAGGATACAAGGCCTAAACAACATTTCCTACATGGACCAACTCAAAGCCCTGCTACTTTTCTTGGTATCCTACAAACTGCTAAGAGGTGTCCTGTGTCTGTTATACAAGGCATCTTCTGACCCATTACTGATGGATTTATTTCATATCAGCAAGTCACATGGCATCAGAAATACTCAGTCTAGGGATCTAAGCCTCATCTACAACATCAACAGAACAGTTTGGCAGGGCTGTTATATTTCACGGAGGATACTGCTGCTATGGAACATCCTCCCCATTCACACATGTTCATCCCTGTCAATTTTCAAGTTCAGATAAGATCTATGAATAGGGAACAGAAAATGTACTCCCAGACTGTCCCCTGTACTAGTACTGGACTAATGCAACTCCTAAATGCTTTATCCCGTGCATGGGTTATCTCAAATTATCTATGGCATGATCTCAGTTATTTTTATTATGGGTAACATATAATTATCAACCATGGGATGGATAAGGCCAGTCTATAACCAAATGGGATAGGTTATTTTGAGCACAAAAAGTGAAACTGGCTAGGCTTAAAATGGCCTGCAAGGGAAGTTAGCCTAGTACTTACCTATGAACCTATTTATGTAGAAGAAGAAGAAGACTTTCTTCTCTTACAATACTCCCACAGTTGTTAAAATTAGAAATCTGATCACTTGCACCACTGAGGTTATCTATTTAGTTCTTTCTACATGCGGGACTTCTTATGTGGGAAACAATGCTTGACAATTTGAACAATGAATTTCATTACATTTGAGTGGTATTCATTATCTGAAAGATTGCAGTGAATATCTTAAAACGAGATTTAACATTGCATTTATTTTGTTATTAAATTATTTATTTGACATTTGTTAACCAGGTTAGTCTGGCTGGGTATCTTGACCTTTCTTTTTCAGCAGAGACCTGAGGAGAAAAGCTCCATTACAAAAAAGTTAGACATATTAACACAAAGGTGGAGTCACGATGGACCCTGGGAACTACCACCCCATTAGCCTGATGAGCCAGGTCTACAAGGCCATGGAACGTATCATCATGGAACTCATAAACAAAGATATTGGTAATCTCCAAACTCTGGACCCTACCCAGTTTGGATTTGTAAAAGGCAGATCATGTCTCCTAAACCTGATTGACTTCTTTGAAGCAGTCATCAAAGCCATAGATGAGGGTAAAATGGTTCACACAGCTTATCTAGATCTTGCCAAGGCTTTCAACATCACCTCCCCCCCACTCTGGAATTATAGATAAGCTCACTAAACTAGGTATAAATTCCTATGTCATAAGATGGGTTGCCAACCGGCTCATGAACAGAGCCCACAATGTAAAAGTAGTGAATTCCAAATCCGACTTCAGACCAGTGACAAGTGGAGTACCACAGGATTCAGTCCTGGGTCCTCTCCTGTTTGGTATCTACTTCTCTGAAGTGCAGGCTAACACAGAAGGTCTTTGGCTAACAAAGTTTGCAGATGATTGCAAACTAGGAGCCATAATCAAAACTCCTAATGATGTGGACAAACTACAAAAGGGCCTCACTGAGACAGATACCTGGTGTCAAAGCCATGGCCTGAAGCTCAATGCCAAAAAGTGTATTGTCATCCCCTTTGGTAAAAACTCTGTACCCATGAACTACCACATAGCTGATAGTCTACTTAATGCCGAAAATGTGATAAGAGACCTTGGGACACAGGTAGACAGTAGTCTCTCCTTTGATAATCACATCGCCACAGTGGTCAGGAAATCCTTCTACATGGCTCAGCTCATCACAAAAGGATTCTCATCCAGAAAAAAAGAGGTCATTGTTCCCCTGTTCACTCATTAGACCCATTATAAAGTACAATGCTCCTTTTGGTATGTACCTCACAAGACATCTACAACAACTGGAAAGACTACAGAAATACCTGACAAAGAGGATTACTGGCCTCAAACAGATGCCCTACGCAGACTGTCTCAAAAAACTACAGCTTTACTCCATCACATATCGCCTACTCAGGGGCGATCTCTGCCTAACATAAAAGGCTATGTCATACCCAGAGCTGTTGGACATGCTCCACTTAAAGAAATCCCAATACATCCCAGCTACACGCTCTAGGGACCTAAACCTTGTCACCACAATCAACAGAACATGCTGGAGAGATAGATTCCTGTCCCAGAGACTTCCCATACTCTGGAACAGACTACCTATCTATGTCAAACAGAGCTGATTGGATGGGAAATGGGAAATTCACCCCAGGGATCACTTCTGTGGCTCTGCTCTACAGGGGCCCAGGAAAATAATTTTCTTGGGTGGCGAAAGCCAGGGTACATTTTTTGGCTAGGCTTATATAGGCCCTAGGGCCAATAGCCTAGTACCTACCTATGACCCTATGCATAACAGTATTAAACAATTGGAGGAATGAAGTATTTGTCTAATACATGGCTAGCATCAAAAACATCATATAATAATTGGGAAACACAAGGAACATAAAACATTAAATATGACATGGAAAAATATATATAAGGAAAGTAAATAAATCAAGATACATTTGTTCATGAGAAGCAGGCTATGGTAGAAGCTGAAATGAAATGCTGAAGGACAGTAAGTGAAATTGGAATAGTCTGAGCACAAAGGTTGAGTTACTCAATAGGGGATAAAATGAGGGAAAAAACAAAGGTTAATGAAGAAGTAAGGTAGTGGCAGAGGAGGTAGTATTCAAATGGGGTCATTACAGGAGTAGTTCCAGGAGCTATACAGAAATTCCTTTAATACTGTTTTAAAACTAGATGTGTTATTAAGTGAATGGATGTGAAAAAGAAGTTTGTTCCAGGCAGAGGTGACTGAGTGACTATAAATTATTTTGCTAATGGATTTGTTAGGTTTAGAAATTTGGAGGAAAAGTATGTCAGAGCTGCATAGGTCATGATTGGGAATATAGGGGGAGATAAGTTTTTCCAGGATGGACAAGCTTGGGGTTGGTGATGGATGGAGTGGGTTATGTGGAGTTGTGGTAGGAGTAGATGATGTCGAAACTCTAGCCAGTGAAGTTTTTTTTAAGGAAAGGCGGTGGAATGATTGATAAGGGAGATTACTGGTGAATCTAGCTATCTCATTGTAAACGAGTTCAAGTTTGGCAGGCCGGTTCTTTTGGAGGTTGGTAAATATAGGAGTGGCATATAGTAGGGTGGGGAGTAGGTACAGTTCAGCTAAGGACAATTTTGCTTCAGGAGTTAGGAATTTTTTTCTCCTATACAGTAGTCCAAGTTTTTGATGTGTCTTTTTAATACAATTATTGATGTGGATACCAAATTTAAGTTCACCATCTATGAAAACCCCAAGGAGTTTAGTGTGAGATTCAACTTTGATACTAGTATTGTTTAGAGAGGAGACAGAAAAGGAGGGCTTGAAGTGTTGGAGAGATTTAGGGAGAAAGAGTAGGAGTTTCATTTTCTTAGGGTTGAGAAGTAGTTGATTGGAAGTGAGCCATTTTTCAACTGAGTGCAGAGATTCTTGAGTGAGGGTGAGTAGGTGAGGAAGATTGTCAGATGTGGAGATGATAGTTGAGTCATCAGAGTATTGTATAAGAGTGGAGTGTGGGCAGGATTGGTAGAGATTGTTAGCAAAGATATTGAATAACAGGGACCCCAGGATGGAGCCTTGAGGAGCCTCAGTTTGAACAGAGAGGAATGGGGAAGTTGCAGACAACCATTTAACCGATTGTAGCTGATCAGATAAGTAAATTAAGAACCAGATGAGAGTAGAGTTAGAGAGGTTAAGGTGTGTTAGTTTCAAGAGAAAAGGTTGTGAGATACAGTGTTGAAGGCTTTAGAGAGATCGAGGAACAGTCATGAGGCTAATTTGTTATTGTCAAGAGATGTAAAAATAGAATGAGCAAATGATAATGCAGTAGTAGTGCTGTGATGAGGTCGGAAACCATGTTGTGTGGTGGTGAGGAAGTTCCTTTGAGTGAGATATGAGATGAGCTGTTTATGTAAACACTTTTTAAGAATTTTAGAAAGGGTGGATAAAACAGCAATGGGCCTGAAATTAGAGGGGTTGGTGGAGTTTCCTCCTTTGTGCAGGGGTATGACATAAATTATTTTCCAAAGGTCAGGGACAAGGCTTTTCTGAACTGACCAATTGATAAGTATGGAGACTGGAGAGGCAATGGAGGAAGCTGCTATCTTGAGGTAGAGAGGTGGTAGGTTACCGGCAGAGGGGGAGGAGGGTTTAAGTTTATTGAGAAGTGATCAGATATAGGAAGTGGGGATTGGTTTAATGAAGAAAAGTGTAGATTGTCTAGGAGGGGAGGGGTATAGGGGTAGAGTAAGTATAGGATTTAAGTAAGTTCTGTATGGAGTTAATGAAAAAGAAGTTCAGCAAAGTGGCAATTTTGATTGGTGAGGTGTTAGGATAGGGGGTTGGAGAAGATGGGTTTCCTGGGTGTAATAGCTTGTTGATGGTAGTCCAGAATTTTTGGGGGTTAGAATGTTTTTTTTTTTTTTTTTTGTGGCTTAAGATAAAATGTCTTTTTGTTTAGGTTGATTTGTTTTTAGTTGCATTTCAAAGTTCTCTATATAGTTGGTGATTGGCAGGAGTGTTATGCTTATGCCAGGATTTCCAAGCACTGTTTCTTCTCTGCATGAGGGAGAGAGAGTGCCTTTGGTTATTCGGGGGGCATAATTGGTTTTAACCCTTATTTTCCTGATGGGAGCCAGAGAGTTAAGAATGTTGAGAAATATGGTGTTAACGTTTAGGACAGCATCTTCAAGGGGGAGGTCAAAAAGGAAAGACAAACTGATGGAAGAGAAAATTTGATTAGGTACCTCTGGATCAAAATTAGATAAGTTACAGCAGTCTCTAAATGTGTGGAATTTAGATGGTTGTGTGGAGTGGAACTGGATGGAAGTTGGGAGGTGATCACTAAGTGAGTCAAGTAGAATAGAGGGACTATGATAGTGAGTGGGGTGGGAGGTAAGGATCCAGTCAAGAGTAGAGCTGGCATTAGGTTGTTGTTTAAGATAAGTGGGGAGGTTATGAGTTGTGAAAAAACTATATAAGTTAATACTTGCAGTCGAGGAGGAAGAAGATAGAATGTTCCAGTCAATGTTAACATCACCAAGAATGATGGTTTCATAGGAGATGGTTTGAGAGATTTAAGCAAGGAAGAGTTCAAGAGTAGGGATTTTGTTACTGGAAAGTATGTATATGGAAGCAATGCAATTTTTTTCAATTGTTTATGTTGCAGTTGACTATGACTATTTCAGCTGGGTGAAAACTAGGAGGAGTCAAAGGAAGGGGATGGAGGGAGAGATGTTAAGAGTTTAGTATAGCTTAACCTGTAAGGTATAAATGTAACTGAACTGGGGGTGGGTGGGAATGGGGGTAGGGTAAGGGAGCAGAGTGAGACTGAGCTTGACGAGGTTGAATGGAATGGGGATAATTCGGGAATGGAAATGGCCAAGTCTAAAGCAAAAATAAAAAAGCTATCAGTTGGAATGGTAAACAGCAGGTTATTGCAATATCAAGTATTAACAGCTACACTGTTGCGAAAAAGTGGAAAAAGCTAATGTTATAAATGTTCAAGAGGTACTATTTTGTTGGGGAAGTGTGGAGCTGTGTCTGGAGAAAGAATATTCTGGGAGGGGTAGAAGGTCGAATCTTGGGAAGCCCACTAGTATGCTTGCTAATCAATAGAATAAACAGGAGAGTATATTAATACAATCTTTAGAAATCTTGGTTCTACAAAGACAGGAACTTACTCTATCATTAGGTTAAAAATTCACAAGAGTTGGACAGGCTGCAGCAGGAATATTCATTCTTACTGGAGGTGAGCTACCCACAAAATGCTTGTTTTAACTATAAAAAAGAGGAAAATAGGAGGCAATTTAATGTATCATGAAGAAGGTACAAGGAACAGAGAGCATAAAGGGTGGGGTCAGATAGAACGGGTTAGGAATGGTAACAAACAAATGCAGTTGTACATTAAATGAACAGTAGAAATAAAATATTTCAAGTAGTTTACTCTAGTAGAATCAGATAAGTGAAGATACACAGCTTTCACACAGGTGATGAAGCTCAGTCAACTGACTTTGCAAGTCGATAAGCTGTATGCCATGTATGACATTAGTGACTAACTCTAAGATAATGCAAACAGTGTACAAGAAGAAATACACAGATCATAAGATCAAATATTGATTGAATGCTGCATTGCTAATACTATAGCTATCAAAGAGGGGTAGACCAATATTCCCATATACTAGGAATGACCAAATGGTTCCGTAAGACAGTATGTAATTGGCAGCAATGTAAAAACAAGTCACAGATCCCAGTTAAAACACCTGCAGTGCTATAATAGAAGATGCTCTTGCTATAGTTTAGCACAGAGATGCTTCTTACAGCTGCCGAGCAGTACTTTAAATATGCAGACAGATAATAGTAACTCTATTGATTTAAGTGTTCAGTAGCTAAAAAGAAAATGATCTGGCTATAGTTCAAAAACAGAGATGCTTCTTACAGCTCCTGGGTGGTAGAACAAGTACTGTACTGTAGACTTGCCGACGGAAACATTGAGCAAGTTATGGAAAAGTACATACAAATAACAGCATATAAGTTTAAAAAGTCAAGCGCTTAGAATATAACTCAGTATTCACTTCTTTGGGACAGATAGTTATTATCAAGTCTGAAACAATACAATAAACAGCAACAGTTGGATTAAAGAAAAAAGCTATCAATTATCAGTTTACAAGGTTTATGTTCTCCAAGAATTAATTCAGTCTTATAAACTATTTTTATTGCAGACTACATTCGGTCACTAGATGGCAGAATGTATTCATTTTTGTATATGCTATTTACTGATGCAGCTTCACTGGATGACAGCAAATATTTATTTATTTTTATTTATTTACATTTGTTAACCTGGCAGTGTCCAACTGGGTTGAAAAAACCCGTTTTCAGTAAAGACCCGGGGAGAAAAGTTCCACAACCAAAATAACATTATTAAGATACAAGCAGTAAACTTAGTTTAAGTAGTACATTGCTAACAATATGTAAATGAGTTTAACAAAGATATTATAGCAAAATGCAATAATAGAATACAATATAAACATGCATATTTCAGGCATACAGGAATACTATTTTTTTAATTTTTATAATATATATGAGGTACATAAGTCATGTAGCTTTACAAGGTGAGTCACTTCTGAAAGACCAAAATTGGTCATGCAGTTTTACAAGTTAGGTCATCTGAAGGAACAAATATTAATAAAGATAAGGCAGATAGTGGGATAGCCCTATGTGGGATGAGCACTAGTTGGGCTAACATTTGTGAGATGAGTGGAAAAAATAGGAAGAATATTAGCTGAGAGCAATACAGCGGCATAGCCAATTATTATTTAAATAGTCTTACAATGTAGTTTTAAATGTGGACAGGTTGGGATTTTTAGTTATTTCTTGAGGAAGGGTGTTCCAATCTTTGGCTACTTTATGAGAGTAGAGGGAGTCTCCATGATAGTTGTGAGACTGGGTTACTTTTACCATTAGTTTGTTGGATGACCTGAGGAGTCTAAGGGTTGTTAGTTTAAGGATGTGCACACACAGCAAAGTATTAGTTTAAGGGTGTGCACACTTATGCAACCAGCATATTGTACATTTTTCTATTTTTTATATTTTTCCCCTAACAGATTTGCTTGTTTTTAATTGAATTGTACAGGTTTTAGGTCACATTAAACGTGTGACAAGTTTTGAAATGATTTGTTGTGGTCTCATTTTTTTATTTCACAAAAACCTGGTATTTTAACAGGCGTGTGTAAACTTTTTATATCCACTCTAGGTTGTTGGTAAATATTATGAAGAGGAGGGGCCCAAGTATGGAGCCTTGTGGTACCCCTTTGGGGACTGGTAATAGTAGGCCAATTTAATGGCCTGTTGATGGTTGGATACATAACTGTGAAACCATATTAGGGGTGTGGTATTGAGATTGTAACTGGCAAGTTTGTTGATGAGCAGCAGATCGGACGCTGTGTCAAAAGCTTTTGACATATCTAAGAAAATGACTGAGACTAGTTGTACTTCATTTTTGAGGTGGCAAATGGTCTATGAAAAGGTTATGAGGGTTGAGTTAGTACTGTGTTTAGGTCTGAAGCCATGATGGGTGCTGAAGTGTAGGTTGTTGGTAGTGAGGTGATTCATGAGTTGCTGGTGGATATATTTTCTAGAATTTTGGCTAGGGGGAATGAATGGCGATGGGATGGTAGTTAGTTATGTCTCTAGATGGGCCGCCCTTGTGAAGTGGTATGATATGAGAGATTTTCCATAATTTGAGAATGTACTGTTCGGAGATAGAGTGGTTTATTAGTAATGATATGGATTATGTGATGGCTGGGGATGCTAGTTTTAGGTATTCATTTGGAAGATGGTCAGCAGCTAAGAAGCAGGGTTGTAATTTACATAGGAGTTTTTTATGTAGATAGTTGGAATAGGAATAGAGGAGAAGGAGATTGCATCATTAGAGGTAGGAGAGGGGACAGTGAGTGGTAGGATTGTTTTGTTGTCTAGGAGAAAAGTGATAGAGTTGATGAAGTGGGAATTGAACTGTGAGGCTAAGGGCACAGAGAAGTTAGTAGTGGGGGGGTAGGGGTAGGGGTTTTACCGGGGTTAAGGAGGTGGTTGATATTCTGCCAGACTTTTTGTGGATTGTGCTGGTATTTTTGTTGGTAGGTGAGGAAATAGGTTCTTTTATCCTTGATGATGTTTTTCTTAGCATGGTTTCTAAGTTGTTTGTAAAGGGTGAGATGGTTATTTTTGGTCATATGATATACTGACCAGGCCTTATCTCTTTGTTTCATTAGTTGTTTTGTTTCTTTAGAAAGCCATGGTAGCTCTTTGGATTTTGATGATTTTTTTGAAGAGGGCAAGATTATTTAATATTTCAAGGTATTTGTTATTGAAGTATTCTACAGCTAAGTCTAGCTGCAATGTTGAAATGGGGACCAATCTCAGTTTTGTAGTAGTAAATTGGAAGTGTCAGAGGAGAAATAATTTTTGCTATAGGTGTATTTGTATGAGATGCTGGTTTGGATATGTGTTTTCTTCCTAACTAGAAATGTAAGGGCATGGTTACGTAGTGTGACTGGTAGACAACCTTCCTGGTAACCATGGTTTGGTTTGTTTAAAATCCAGTCTAGAAGTGATTTTTTATTGGCATGCTTGTCAATGCGGGTGGGGTAGTTAATAATTTGGGTGAAGTTGTATAAGTCTGTAAATGAGGCAGGGGAGTTGGAGGAGCAGGAGAACCAGTCTAGGTTGAAATCACCTAGAATGATGGTTTCTTGGGGATAGAAAAAATGATGACCAGGATAGGAGGGATTCTATGTTGTACAGGTTGCTGTGTGGTGGTAGGTAGATTGCTGTGATGTTAATGGATTTGTGAGGATTAATTTGGAGGCGCGTGATAAGGAGTCCAGTATGAAAGATGTCTGGTAGGGAACAGTTTATTTTTTTTTAGATTAAGTGATTGTTTAAACATAATTGCTACACCCCACCATGTTTTTTTATCCTGTCTTGTCTTAAAATATTGTAACAATTTGTAGTAATTTCAGAATCTTTGATGTGGGGCTTTAACCAGGTTTCAGTTATGACTGCAATGTCTGGGGAGTAGGAGGCAAGAGTGGCATGGAATTCAGGTAATTTGTTTGCAAGGCTTCTGAGATTAAAGCATGTAATGAGAAGGTCAGAGTTTCTGGTAATACGTAAAGATGTATAGGCAGTGGTGTCTGTGAGATTATGGGTAGATGTGGAGAAACAAGACTTTGGGGGTAATGGGTAGGTTACATGGGAGGTATAGATGGGCCCAGGATTGGGATGGATATCTGACTGGAGTTTTATCTTTGTTAGAGAGTACAAAATTAGGTGCTTCAGTTTGGTTATAAGTTGGTTATAACTGTAGAAGGACAACTGAGTGTTGGTGTGTTGTATATATCTTGAAGGGATTAGTATTAAATCTAGGGTAAGTCTTGGTGATGATATAATGATAAGGTTTGCATGAGAGATGTGGTGAGGTGTATGTGAGTGTTGGGGATGGTGTTTGGTGAGTTTGAAGTTATGGAGGTTGGCAGCATAGTAAGCAAGGAAGAGGATGCCTGATAATAGAGTGTTGTAGAGCAAGCAGTTTTGGCCTTTCATTCTGATTGGGGAGTGGGTGCAGAATCAGGAAGTGAGGTATAGGAAAGGAGAGTATAGTATGGTATTGTGAGAGTTTGAGTCTAGGTGGGATTAGTGGGGAGGGTGTTGTCTATAAAAGTTGAAGTTAGAGGGGTGTGGTTAGTTGAGATAGGAAGGAAGTGGATTGGAGAATTGTACAGGGGGTGTGGTTAGCATAGGTATAAAGGAAATGAGGTGGGGTGAGTGGGAATGGGGGTAGGGGAGGGGAGGGGGGCAACTGAGTCATGTAATCATTTCTGCCTTTACAGTATCCAACCTTTGACCATACCCTCTGCCTTGGGGAGGGCTAAGCTGATCATGCCCACAGTGAAATTTTGAGTAACCATCCAATGACACAGAAATACTATCCAGTCCCATTGAGGAAGTATTTATTTTCTTATAAAGTTCCTTCAGCAGAAGTTGTTTAGTGATGATTGGGAGGTTGACAATTTCAATGATATATAGACTTGTCTGTTATTATTTCTTAATTTCCTAAAATTGTTAAAGAAGGATTTGTTATTGTGCTTAGCTTCAGATATTAACCTAAGTTCATGGGCTGAATTTTGCATTATATTTGAATCTCGATGGAATTCCCAGTTCTATATTTTTTTGGGTGAGTGTAGGACTCCTTTGATAAGCTACCTGCTGTATCAAAGATGGGG
This sequence comes from Protopterus annectens, assembly GCF_019279795.1. Classification (NCBI taxonomy): domain Eukaryota; kingdom Metazoa; phylum Chordata; order Ceratodontiformes; family Protopteridae; genus Protopterus; species Protopterus annectens. The sequence continues at coordinate 812,930,533 of NC_056745.1, forward strand.
TTGATGTTGCTAAAGTGAATTTTTTTTGCCATATAATATGATGTGGTTAATATGTTTAAAATCCTTAATTTCTGAGATAGATACTGCTTCCAAAGAGTTTAGAAAATTTAAAACTGAAATTCATTAGTTTGCAATCCAAGTAAATCAGGTATGGAGATGCCAGGGGAGTAGTGCACAAAGAAGGTATATTCATAAACACCAGATCTAGAATATTATATCCTCAAGTTTGCTCTTTAGCAATACTGTCTAGTGAGTTTTTATTTATTAAACCTAAGGCATTTGAATATATTCTGTGCTGGAGGTAAGGGTGTTTCAGTTTGTTAAAAGGTAAGTAAAGTCTCCATAAATAATACAGTTAACTGTTTATATGAAGTTCATTGAGTACATTTAGTACCTTTCATGATTTTCTGGGGTAATAGAACATGTCCTGTTGCAGGCTATGAGCTGATAGTTGCTCCTGCTTACTGTGATTTGGAGTTCATTGAGTTCAGTTTGAGGTTCTTTTGGAATCCGTCCAAAAGTGAGCTAGTCTCTAACAAATATAAGAATGCGAATGCAGTTGCTTCCAGGCCTAAACCATTGGTAGGCACAAAGTGTAGGAATGCTGAGAGGTCTTTCTACACATTTAAACCAAATCTGAGTAATTACACAAATATTTATGTGCTGCAATTGAAAGAAAGTCTCAAGACGTGACATTTCATAGGTACTTACTAGACTATTGACCCATGATCTATAGAAGCATAGGCCTTCATTCCAATGAAGTTTTAGCCATTATGTATTTGACTACAAATAACCCAGAGACTTGTTTTTGTTGTTGAGATTTCAGGCAGTGAGCAGAGCTGCCTTAATGTGATCCTGTTTTAAATTTAATATGTTTATTATATTGAGATGGTCATTAGTTGGACTCTTGTCTAAAAAGGCACTGGGGGCAGCAATGTATGCCGAAATCTTGGAACACAAGGTGCAAGCCATCTTTTGCAAAACTAGTAGGACTATTGAGGAAGCCTTAACTGTGTTGGCATATACTGAATACTCTTGGAAAGGTAACTATTTAACCACTTTTTGAAGACAATTATGTTTTATTTGTATCTAGGTATTTTTCTTGAGGAAAGAAGGCTTCCACTCAGGAACTTTGTCTTGCCTGCATTAATGACATGCATAGAGAGTTATGGCATGTCTCTCTACTTATCCCTCAGGGGTTGTAAGTGTCTCAAGGGCCTTGGAGATATTAAAAATGATAAATCCTGGAACCAAAAAGACATCTTAGTATCATCGTGTTTTTGTTCAGCCTACTGAGTGGAGAATTTGTGTAACTGACTATAATGTCACCAGTTTTTATAACATTTCTTTTGAAAAGTGGTCTTCTGTAATGTATTTGAGTTAATTTGACTCTTTGTCAAAGGTGAGCCTGTAGGGGATGTAATGTTGGATTCTCACTGAGACTTAGTCTTTGTGGGTCTAGGAGGCTAAAGCAAGGATTTTTTAAAGTCTCATTATAAGACATTTTAGTGCAACTTGGTGCAAAATGTGGTGTGAGTACATGTAGCTAACAGTCCATATTTTTAGTGAGAGAGTGTGGCCTCCCCATTTGTTAAAACATCTGTACCTCTCACAAACAGAATTATTAAATTTGAGTATAAGATCATTATATGTGAGAATAAGACAGTTACTACATTGCCTGACACCAAGTGCTATGATGCTGGCAACAGAAGGGAAACAAATGGGTTGATCTTCCATTTTCATCCTGATATTTGGAAAATGTAATTAGAGTTGTATAGAATATATGTAATGATGTATTGCCTAAACAGAGTAAATATATGTAGCTAAATAAGGTAGTTAAGGTTAGTCAACAGAGGTATACTGCATAACAAAGGGTAATTATATGCAATTCAATAATGGAATTAAGGATCTGATGTCAATTTTCATTCATTGCTCAAAATATGGGTTTGGATCCGATTCTCAGATCTGACTTAGCCATTGTTCTACAGCTCATGGAAGCCACAAGGTCTCACGCTCCTCCTTTACCCATAATGCAGTAGTCCCCCTCCTTCTCCAGATCTCATTTTCCACCATTGGGAACATACATTGTTATCTAACTTTTTCCTAGCATTTATCCTCCCTTTGCCCATTGTTCTTACCATTTGTCAGTTACCTCTTATAGTTAACATTGCTGGTACAATTTCCTTTACCACTTAGCAGTATTTCTTCAATTACCATTATTGGTAGTCTTTTTACTTTTTCCAACTTTCTATTGCTTTTTAAAAAAAATTCCTCTCCTTTTTCTGAGTGTTTAATTTTGTTGAAGTTTCTCATTGCTATGTTATTGCTAGTGGGGTCATAGCAGATAAACCTTCAGGTTTTAAGAAGTGTAGTTAATGTTAGCACAAGATTTTCATATCTAATGCCCATGCATTGTGTGTATACTGCTTAGGACCTGAGCATTTACAGGCTGACTGTCTTATATGTATGTTGTTCAATCTAAGAGCCCTTGTGGACAGGAAAAACAAATTGATACTTAAAAGCCTCATTTCATCAGTCTTTGGAGAATCACTTTCATGATCTCATTCCTCCAAGTTGGACAAGAAGGAGGCAAAAAAGAGATCTTCAGAGCAAGCTGGATCATCTCAGTCTTATTCAGATCTGACCTCGGAGCCAAGAAAGAAGATTAAGAAATCTTCAGAACTGTCACACTGCAGGTTGTCAGATCCTACCACTTTTGACACCAGGTCTGTTTCTTCGGATCTGACTCCATCAGAACTGAAATCATTACCCAGTATCAGATATGCATCATCCCTTGATCCAGTCATGTCTAGGCTCCCATCACACTTCCTTGAAAGATGTTGTTCTCCCTCTTTTGCCTCTTTTCATTCACCCAGAAGTCTCACAGAAGCAGACATGGATAGAATGATGAGAAAGTTTATTTTGACACAAGTTCAGATGGGAGTTCTCCTGGTCCCTACCCCAATGGGTCTGGAGGCCTTGACTCATATAACCCCATGTCTTTTTGCTCCTACTTTGATCCATCCTTTGGTTTCAGAGCCCTTGGATCTGAGTATCCAGATGCCTTCTGCTTCAGATCCAATGATATCCTTATCTTTAGATCCAAAGTCTTTTCTGAGCGTACCGGCTATGAGCATGTCAGAGTTGGAGGGCTCTCAGAGCCGAAGCTTTGTTGTTAGATACAAGGGGTTAGAAGTGACTGCAAAGTTGTAGGAGCTAGCTCTTCCCCTTGGAGTCTTAACATTGGCTCCAAATCCTGCCTCAGAGGCGGTGTCTTCAGGTTTGAGAGAAATGTCAGTCTAGAAGCTTGTCTTCTTAGCTTCAGTGGATTCTTTCTCCCTGAAGCATTCTGCCTTCAAAGTGGTAGAGAGAGCATTCTCATCTAGAGATCAGATGCCCCCCCATCAGGTCCCCTTTCTGGTTCTCATGTCTGGTGTCATAAGCTTCACATTTTACTTCACAGGGACAGCCAGCCCAAAGTTTTCAGATGACCCTGCAGGGCATACTTGTCTCTTCTGATACTTCTCCAGAACATCCCACCAAAGAGGTCCCTAGAAAAGTGCATGAGGAGGCTCTAGGACTCCACTCATGAGTCAGTCACAGAAGATAAGGATTTTCATGAAGGAGAAGGGTCCCCAAGATCCCCACTTGATGACATATCCTTTGGAGACATTTTAAAAATCCTGAAACAATGGGGTGGTTGGTCCACCCATAACCATTCTCAAGAGGAATCAGTATTTCTGGAGGCTTTTGGTGCTGGTCCATCTACCACCTGTTAACTCCTCCCACTAATAAGCTCATTGACTTGATCTCTCATCAGCCATGGAAGGAACCAGATTCTGTAGAACTGATCCCCAAGAGACCAGATAGGATACTGGCACCACCCAATGGAAGGTAATTCTGGAACAAAGGAATATCGGGATATGCTATGGTCATGGCAGTGGCCACTGAAAATGATCTTGTGGAACAGAGTTCATTTGTCTACCCCCCCAACAGGGAGTCTAGGGCAAAGGACAGATTTGGAAAGGAAGTGTATACATCAACAACCTTTCACTCAGGTCCCTGAATTACTTGGCGGATTTCTCCAGATTGCAGAGAAATGTGATCAAGGAGCTCTCATGAACCCTCTCATGCACTAGTACTGCTGAGGCAGTCTTCTGTTGCTTCACAATTAGCCACCCTTCAGTTCATTTCAAATTCATCTATAACACTCATTTCCCATACAGCTGAAGGAGCCTCAAGAGCAGTGGGTTCAGGCATTTCCATTAGGACGCATGCCTGGATGCATCTATGTGATTTTTACAGAGCTCTTTAAGTCATCCTTCATCAATGCTCCTTTTGAAAGAAATTTGTTAGTTAGCCCCAAGGTTAAAGACAAACTCTCTAGGTGTGAGAATGATAGGAAGACTCTCTCTCTCTGCTGTTGGTGCACATTTTTAGACTCCTCAAAGAACCTTTTCCAGGAATCAGTGAGGTGGACAAAATATGTGGTTCAGGAAATCCCAGGGTCCTTTCCATGATACAAAAGTGCAAAAAGTTCTCCCCAAGACAGAGGGGAGAACTCCAGTGGAAGACACAACCCACAAGGCAGAAGAGACCAGCAGAACCAAGGATCAAGAGGTTCTTTCTCTGACAGCCCCTATCAGAGCTCCTGAAAGGAGGACTGATTGTCCTATATTGGAGGCAGTTGGAGGTCACTTATCCCTTCACCAGAGAGCCTGGCTAGACATAATAAAAGATACTTGTGTACAGAGGATTATTTCCAGAGTCTGTATAAGTTCCCTTTCACTACCAATGCCATTACAGAACAAAATTCCCAATGTTCCACCCAGTCCGAGGAAACGGCAGCTTTGGAAATACAAATGCTGTTAGAAGAAAGAGTCATCCAAGAGGTCCCCCCACATCAGAATGGATCTGGAACTTACTTAAGATTCTTTTTAGTGCCAAAGAAAATAGGGGAATGGAGACCAGTATTGGATCTCCACATTCCGAACAGGTCAGTTAAGTGTACCAAGTTCTGAATGGTCACAGTTCAGTCCATTTTGCCTTTCTCACACAAAGACAACTAGATGTGCTCTAAAGATCTCCAGGATGCATTCTATCACATAAAAATGAAAAGACAGTCCAGGAAATAGCTATGCTTCTGGCTGGGAGCCAGTCATTACCAGTTCAGAGTACTGCCCTTTGGTCTCAACTCAGTCTCCCAGGGTGTTTTCGAAATGCATGACAATGGGTAGCAGCTCACTTCAGACTACAGGGATTCTGAGTGTTTCCATACCTAGATGACTGGATCCTTATTCCCTTGACCAAGCATCTACAGATAACAGCTCAAGACTATGTACTCCAGACTTGTTCCAATCTGAGCATCACAATTAACAGCGAGAAATCTCACCTTTAACTTTCTCAGTTTCTAGAATTCATAGGAGCCAATTTCAACACAACGTCAATGATAGCATATCTACCATTGGTGAGAGTTCAGACCATTCCTTTCCAAGCTGGCAGGATAATTCAGAGTTCATTGCTACCAACCCACAAGGTATTACAGACCCTGAGGTCCATATCAGCAGTGATAGCTCTATTTACACTAGAAAGGCACCTTATGAGAATCTTACAAAGGACATTGGCAACCCAATGTTCCATCTAACATCAACCCTTGTCCACCAAGATCAACATAATTCAGGCTTGCAAGAGATTCCTTTGGTGGTGGCTTCACTCACATCAGCTTTTGCAAGGTCATTCATTCATCCTTTCTCAGCCCAAGGCCATAATAACCATGGGTGCTTCCATGATCAGATGGGGGTCATTTCTTTGGGAAGACTGTTCAAGGCCCATGGTCCCCTGAAGAGGCCAACTTGTATATCAATGTACTGGAAATGAGAGCAGTACTCCTAGTATTGCAAGCATTCCAGGACTCACAGAGACACAAATATTGGAGAAATCCAACATGATAGGAGACAAGTTGAGCAGGTCCATATTATTACCTCATGAGGGGTCTGTCAACACAGAAGTCGCAGAAATAATATTCTGCCAATGAGGTCAGCCAAGCAGCCACCTATTTGCAACTCCTCTGAACAACAAATGCAGCAGGTTATTTGCCCTAATTCATCCACTGGGGGAGTCATCAAGAGATGCTCTCTTTTACGATTGGCCCCCATGTTTCCTCTATTCTTATCCTCAACCACCTTAATCCCCAAATTCCTACAGAAAACATCTTAATTGAAGAGCAAAGTTATCCTCATTGCTCCTTATTGGCCTTGACAGATTTGGTTCCTCTTCCTTTGGCCTCATCTAGTTTACTCTCCTTGGATTCTAGATCCATTTCCAGACCTATAGTCACATCTGACAGATATGACTCATCCTGACATTTCCAGCCTCAAATTAAGTGCATGGTTTCTCCAATTCCATTGATAGCCAAACAGCCAAAGCTGTCATTCCCAGTCTACCATATCTTTTCATCTTCTCACAAGGCTTCCACTATGAAGATCTACCAGAGCAAATGGAAAAGATTTACCCTTTTGGCACAACTGCATGACATGGACTCCTTTTCAGCACCAGCACATAAGATCCTTGAGTTCCTAACTTCCATTTCAGTGCGGGGTCTAGATTTTCTACAGTTAAGGCTCAGCTAGCTGCTATCTCCAATTTTCATATTGGAGTTGATAATTCAACCTTAGCATCTTCATGTTTTTGGAAAGCCTTTATAAAAGGAGCTTTTTTACTAAAGCCCCCCCCCCCCCCCACTTGAAGCACCCTACTCCACCTTGAGATCTTACCATAATGTTCCAGGCCCTAACTCAGAGAACTTTTCAACCTGAAGAGAAATGTGAGCTACGAAATCTGACTTGAAAAAAGTTTTTTTCTCTTAGTGATAACATCAGCTAGAAGATTGTCAGAACTGCAAGCCTTATCTTCTAAACCTCCTTATTTAACTTTTCACAAGGGTAGACTGTCTTTAAGAAATAAATGTACCTTCCTTCCTAAGGTGTTGTCAGGATGTAACATTAATCAAGCCATTAATCTCCTGGCATTCTTTCCAAATTTCTCTAACAAGGGCGAATACATGTTGCACTTGTTGGATATTCATAAACAATTACATTTCTATTTACACAGATCTGAGAAGTTTAGGAAATCTGACCAGTTATTTGTATCTTTTTCAGAAACCAAATTGAGTCAACCACTCTTGAAAGTAACTTTATCAAGATAGTTGACAGTATTTCCTTTGTCTGTAACAAGCTGGGTTTGGTCCTTCCTAAACCCTTAAAAGCCTGTTCAACCAGGTCCATGGCAACTTCAACAGCCTTCCTATTCAGAATCTCCATGGATGATATTTGTGCAGCTGTACCTTGGACTAACTCTCACACCTTTATTACTCATTACAAATTGGATCTGGTCTCAAGAGGAAAAGCAGCCTTCAGCTCTAAAGTACTCACGAATATCCTTCATTAGACCCAACCCAGGATTCAGGTTGCTGGCGACTCTGTCCCATATGTTGTGGAATGAATGAAAATTGACAACATCAGATAAAGAAGTTATGTATTCACCAATTCCATCTGTGTTACCCATTTTCATTCTTCCTCAACTTCCCTTCTTGCAGCCCCCTACCAAGTTTCTTTTATGGCTTCTGCTACAGTGGGAGAGTGCCTCAGGGACCAAGCTTTCTTTTTCTTTTGAGCTCCAGGAAGTGACTTTCTATACTAATGCAAAACATAACATTGTTTTACTGTAGGAAACTGCAAATAAGATCTGGAGAAGGAGGGGGACATTTCAAGCCAGTAAAGCCAAACCCCTCTAACTGTGAGCATGCATGTTTCTGCCTTCTTATGGCATCGTCAGCACAGAATAAGAGGAATGTTTGATTTTTGGAAACACACGGTTGTCATACCCAACTGATATCCATAAAGATTAGGGTGTCTACAAAATATCCCAACTAACAAACTAAAACAATGAGTAAAAAGCTGAAACACCTAATATTCTTAAGGGTTAATTTGCATATACCCCATGTTGCCTCTGATACAAGAGGTTTAAGGTATCACACAGTGAAAAGTCTAGCTTTGCTAGATTTTTCTTTTTGTGTTTTTTAACCAATTGGTTTTCCTGTGTGACCCTTTTGCTCATTGCTTTAGCAATTTATATGCCTTCATTGATGCTATGGGGTACCATATGAACACTTTCTGGTTCAAGTTATTAATATGATTAACATATGGCATATATTCATAATATTTCAAGAAAATAATTCACATTTTCTTTGTACTGAGTAACGCATTTGTCTGAGGAGGAATTCCTGGCCCCTATGATGACTGTCACATGAAATGCTATTCCACAAGAAGTCCAGATGGACAGAAATATGTTATTTATGCACATCTGTATTTTATTCCTAAACATTTATAAATGTCTGCAAAGTGGTAGCAAAGCATCTTAGTGGGTAACAATAAGAACTTTTGCAGCATTATGCAAGCTTTCATTTGATACCATGAAGTATTATACATACTTTATCTGGGCCAAGTTAATAACACAAATATTAAAATGGCACATATAATCAGGCATGAAAAGGAAATCATCTTTTTTCATTTAATGACCATTTCTTGGTGTCTGCAGAAATTTCTGATCAGTGTGCTGAATTGTCCTATGAAACACTGTTCCATCATGCAGCTATGTGGTTAATGCCTGAGATATTTACATAAAACAGGGAAACATTTAAATACCATATTTATTGCTAAACAGGTGCACATATCTGCAAAGCGATGATGGCTAAGACACCAGTTTTTTGGCAATGTTTTCAAGAGTTGTTTAATCTTCCAACCAATGCCATAAAATGCCACTAACTCTTCCTTCTCAAATTATTAATAAAAATATTAATATGGTATATCCCCTTAACTTTACATAAAAATAAAACCATACTTTCTTAATTATTAAAAATATCATTTAGCCCAGAAGACATTCCTGAGCTGTGAAATGATGTTCAAAATGCTAGCAAATGGATAGTTCCTGATATATTTGCATCAATATAATACTTTATGTACCTTTACATAATTGCATATAATGTACAAGTATCTGGAAAATGGTGATAGTTAGACATCAGGTATCACTGACATGTTTTCCAGTGTTATGTAAGCTTTAATTTGATACAATGAGATACCATAAAAAGTTGTCCTTAGACAAATTATTATCAGAAATATTAATATGGCATAAATTCATAATTTTACATAAAAACATACTTTCTCCCATTACTGAAAATTCCATTTACTTCAGCAGTTATATGCAAGCCTATGTGCACACACACACACACACACACACACACACACACACACACACACACACACACACACACACACACACACACACATACACATGCATGTATAACTACATACTCACACAAGTGTCTACTAACTATATGAACATACACACATAACTATCTAGCTATCTGTCTATCTATCTATCTATCTATCTATCTATCTATCTATCTATCTAGCTATCTAGCTATCTGTCTATCTATTCATGGGTGTCTGTGTATTTTATACATATATTATTTATTTAATTATATTTATTTAACATGGTAGTGCACTGATCTCAGCTGACCATTTGGGGCACATCATGGGTGAATAGCATGAGATAAGAAATGAATAAAACATATTTACAGATACAAGGATATGCTAAAACACACACACACACAACCCCCCCCCCCCCACACACACACACATATACATGTATAGTTAGAGATGCAAAAATATACTACACCTTTTAGGTCATCAAACAATGTCAAAACATGGATGGAAAAATGGAATTATGCTTAGAGTTTATGAATACCATGTAGCCATAATGACTGAGATGGCTTATGCTACAGGGATAGCAGCATATCATTATATAGAGAGACATGAAGGCATTAGAAAAGGCAAGTGAAAATAGTTGCAGAAAAGGATACCATGGGAGGAAGACAGAAAATGTGTGGTTAGCATGCAGAGATAAGAGGAATAGAAAAGAGAAGTCTGAGAGGTGCAAAGAGAAGAGGGAAGTAAGATTCATAGGTTCATAGGTTCATAGGTTCATAGGTTCATAGGATGAATGAGATGCAGTAAATTAGGGGATGATAAGTTGAGATAAGGAAGGATAGAAACAGGGATAAAGGGGTGTGAGAGAGCTGCAGGATTCATGTAATGTGACTTGTGTGAGTACAGCTTCACTTTACTTGGATGAAGATGTGTTCCTTGAGCTATGGTCTGAAATCTGAGTACTTTTGAATGTCTTTGATTGAGAGAGGAATGGAGTGCTATATGTTCAGTGCCAGGATGGAGAATGCTCAGTCAGTGCAATAAAGTTCAGTTTCTGGAGTTAGTATGATGGTTTGATATTGAGAGATACCCCTAAGATTACATGTGGGGTTTTTGTGAATAGTTTATGAATAGGAGGGGACAATGTCTCAGGAGAAAGAGCTTTGTTAATTTTTAGTCCTAGTAGAAGGCTAACTCTCAAATGCACTGGGAGCCCTTTAGCTTTGGCAAGAGTAAGGCAGTGAAGGCATTAGTAATGAACTGGCAGATTTTATTGCAGATGGTTTGTAAGGTGGTGGCCTTTTTCTTTGATGTTGCAACTATAATGATTAGTCAATATTTGAGTTGAGATAAGAGTATTTCTTTGCCTAAGGCAGCTTTGGCTGGCTTGGACAGAAGTGGCAACAGTTTGTTTTCCCAGAACAGTAGTGTGTTGGTCTTTTTGCATATGTTTTGAATGTGCAATTAAAAGTTAAGAGATTGGTTTAGCCAAATGCCAAGGTATTTAAGGATGTGGTAGTTCCTATGATGGTATTGTTACTATCTTTAATATTAACAGTGCTAGGTTCTATGGCTATTTTTGGTTAGTTGTAAATAGCATTGCTTTTGTTTTTGAGGGACTGAGTACAAGTTTCTAACCTATTAGCCACTAGTTGTGGGTTTGGAGGTAATCTTGGTGCTGAGTTTGTATAATAGAATGAAATTTGTTTGACCTGTAGATGACCATGTCATCTGCATAAGGATTTAGACATATCTAATTATATCTGTCTATCTGTCTATGTATTTATCTACTGATCTATACACAAACTAAAGAGTAAAAAGGTCACACAGACAAATCATTTAGTAAAAACAGCAAAAATGTTTAATACCTTAAACCTCCTATAGTGGAGGCCATGTACTATAAGCCAAAGACCCTTGAAGGACATGGTGTTTCAACTAAATGATTTCTGAAAGCTCATGACTATTTTACTTTTACTTAAGTCTATATAGTGCATTGAAGCCAATGAAGTCAAATCTCACTAGCTATAAACATACTATGTTTTGATCTTTTTCTGAGCTCATCAGTATAGCAAAAGTAAATTGTTTGGTTATACTTTGGAAACACAGAGCTTAAAAACAAGACTGATGTCCGTAAACATTTGCCATACTTTATAGAGAGACTACATTTACTAGGAAAAGATAAAATCTGGGAAATGGTTAAATTATTCTTCTACTGATAAATTGTTTTATAAAATTAGTTCCTTTTATGTTGCAGGGTAGCAAAAGCTAGGATCTATTTTATGAATAGAATGCAGTGACCTAGGGCTACATTATCAGGTATTTTTCAATCTGTCTGTCTCAAAGATTAATTCATCCTGGAAATCTATTTTGTAGTTGGAATGATTATACTCTGAGGTGTTTGAAAGTCATATGAGTGTGATTTTGAATTTTTTTTTTCTGTTTGAGTCACAGCTCTTTTCTTGAAGTGTTGAAACTTGCACACTTGGGCTTCACTTCGCACTCTGCCTGAGAAGTTATTGCTGGTATTAAACAACATCATTTGCTAAAGATTTGCATCCTACCTTAGTGGTCTGGGTGTGTTCTACAAAAATACTTATCTCCTTCAAATCTTTAACAATTATCATAAGTAGTTTTTCTGCTGCGTAATAGCTCTGATTCACAGACTGCAGTTGCTCCAAGTAACCTGCATAGTGAAAGCTATCAGCATTTCAGTAATCAAGTGAGTCATAAGCTTAGTTTTATGTGTGGTACGCTTTGTAAATAAGTGGCTTACTTGCCTTACAGCAGTGCATATAAGCACTTGTTGATATGTAAGGCACAGTCTGGTCTCTCATTTGCTTTCAAATGGGTACATAATTTTATTAGGGCTTTTAACTGTGCCGCAACCCAAAACTGTATGTTATAAGGCTTCAAGTCTATTTAGGATGGGCAGCCTAAATTGGTTGGTGAATGTACTGCGACAAAGCTCACAATCTCATTCTAAAGTACAAGGGAAGTTAGTATCAACTACTGTTTTGCTTAAACCATAAACTTGTTAAGGCTCACTAAGGTCATATAGCTTTACAAAGGTGGTGTGAAAGTAAATAAATAAATAACTACCTACTGGCTTAAAACCTTCATTTAAAAATCCCCTTTTCAGTTGGCTATCAATTGATGATGGCAGGACAGTAGCTAGAACAGGCAAAAGGAGTAACTGGCCTAGGTGCAAGCTGTTAGGGGGCATAAACAACACCACAGAAGAGTTGCTGATCAGTCCCTGCAGCTCATTGGTTCAGTTCAGCTGGACACTGTTGCAGTCATTTAAGCAGCCATGGTTGACACCACAGCTACTTAATTTGGATTGCATTTAATGTGTGTGCTAGTTCCTGTTGGAAGGAGCTAGTATAGCTCTTTAGTGACTGTTTCTGAAAGATGGGGAAAATGTGTGTTTCATTTGGTCCTCAGTACTGGTTGAAGAGGCTGTCACTTGGGGGATCATTCAGAGAAACACTTGACTGAGCTAGAGCTCTGGCAGTTCCCCTTTTCTTAGGACTAATTTGCCGAAATCAGTGCTGAATTAGAAAATGTTCTGGTTTGTGTCTTCCATTTCTTCAGTGGCACAATACCTTTCTTGATTATTCTTCATCAAAGAGGTAAAAGTAATACAAACACAGCTGTAGTTTTACTGTCTATCTCACAGTGACGTGGAACGTCCAGACACAGCATCCCTAAGTTCTTTTACCTCTCTTTGTTTGTAACACAGCTGGAATTCCCTAGTCAGATTCAAATTTTCTTTTGAATATTGATTTTTCCTTCAAGTTCTGAAGTCATCATTTTGTGGCATGTGTACTGTGTAACAGCACCTTGTATTATTGTTACTGTTCCATGGACACGAAGCACTTGTTACTATTCAGAGTCTGAGTTAGGCAGAAAACCATAACTCAAGAGAACATTGCTAAATCCTAGCTACTTTAATTAAAACTCCCAATAATAAACTACTAAAGTGTTTAAACATTTGTTTTTTCCCATCTGGCAGAGATGAGTTCAAGTCATGTCAAACATAAGGTCTGCAGCCAAACATCTCCATGGTTGCATTAGTCTTGTCTTGATTGCAAACAGCAGAAACTAATCAACATATGTTGAATAGTGAATAAAGGATATTATAAATAATTAAAAACTCGAGTCTTCTTTTTCACTGACACTCTTTTTATGATGGACAGGATCAAAGCACATCCTAAACTTCATTATTTTCCTATTACTATTTTTAGCTGTCATCTACACTGATCTAAGCAAGTCTGTTCACTAAGATATTAGGACTTCGCATTTTTGATCTTTATTTGTATTTCTGATCTTCTAATCTTACCTTACCAATGCCCTAATAAAGGTATTTTCATTTAATTTAAAGAAGCTTTTACTTCCCGCTTTCATTCTGGTCATATACATAAAGGAATTAAGTGGCATTCAATTCTAGTGTGAAAATTCTGTAACTGAAAGTCAAAATTTGTTGTATGTAGCACATTTAAATGTTATCAAATAAATTAAGAAAGAACTCCTTCCTTTCTGCTTCTGGTATACACACCAGTGAATTTAGTTTTAGTTTTTAGTTTTAATTTATTAAGTGTATTTTTTACTGTTTTTTGCCTTATCTTTTCAAAAAACAAAAAAAAAGAAAATTCCTTGTTTTCCGCCTTTCTAAACTAGTATAGTCCAGTTTTTAGGCTAGTGCTGAATTCAGGGCTTTGTTACAGGTTTCTGAGTTTCCTATACCTTACTTGGATAGAAGGAAGTTTCTCTGTTCACCTGTGAGAGAGGGGAGCTTTGAGCAGCCTATCTGTCCCTGGAGGAGTGGTTCCAGCCCAGAAGGTAGTAGTTTATTGGCCATTTTGGGCTAATTTCTATCTCTTTAATTTCCCTGCTATAAAAACCATGTTTGCACGCTTTTGTGCGCCGGGCAGTGCTGGTTAGCTAGGGGTAAATTATTCCCGGTTCCACTAAGTCTCCTCTTCAGTTTTTCCCTTGAAACTAGTCTAACTCTCAACCTAAGCACTTGAAAAGCATCCTACAGTCCAGCACTTGCTCAGACCTAATAGCAAGCACTAATAGAACCTGACACTTGATTGCCCAGCAGGTCAAGGCTCTTTATTCACCCCTCACCAACCAAGCAACTAAGCAGCTCACCGTACTATTCAGGCATTACCAAAGGGCAATTTCAGGTGTACTCTCTAGTCCAGCTGCTGAATCTGAGTATCCTGAGGCAATGTTATGACTGCCTCATATACACAGACAACCCTCTCCTCCTGCCGCAAAACACTAACATATGCAAGAGATGCAATTATACAACCAAACTGGAGGCTAAGCTTTCTCCACCCAAGACTGGAACAGACAGTCAAGAGGAGAACGTTAACACTTACCCCACACCTCCAGCCACACATAGACCTTCTAAACCAGCACTGGCAAAAAATACACATAAATACACAAAATCATACTCGGAGGCTCTGAATAAAAACCTGCAAATGCATCAGAGACCTCTAAAGCAGACACCCAAACAACCTGCACTTCCTGTCACAAACCAGACAACACATAAAACACAAAATCAGTTTGCCACAAAATCACAGCCCTTAAGGCAAAATAACATATCTAACACACTAGTAATAGGTGACTCTATAGTAAGGCACACTGATGTCCCACTCACTAGGCTGGGCAAGCAGAAGGTTACTGTTAGCTGCCTGTCAGTAGCCAGAATCTGCCACATAACACGAGCACTCAGGTCACACCAGAACAAGTACAAATTTGACTCTGTCATTGTTCATGTTTGTGTGAATGACCTGAGACGTACCTCCCTGGGCTACATGAAAAGAGACATGGAAGTGCTCTCTGATCATGTAGCCCAGGCTGGTATGACCCTGACCCTGAGTAGCATCCTGCCCTCACCAAGAATGATACCTCAGTATAAAGAAAAAATGATCAGTTTCAACAATTGGCTAAGCTTCTGGTGTCATTCAAAGGGGATCCAGTGTCTGTCAGCCTGGGACGAGAAGCTCGACAAGCCTCGTTGCTTTGCAAGAGACAGCTTGCACATGTCACCGTTAGGCTTTCAAATACTGGCCGAGGCTCTTGCTGCCCCCATAGTGCCTTTCTTAGGCAAGGCTCAAAAGTCAAACCCACCTCCGTCAACAGCACAATTAACAAAAAACTGAGGGTTATGCTACTCAACGCCAGGAGTTTAAATCTCAAAATGCACGCACTCGAAGCACTCCTCAGTATGGAGAATGTCAACATCTGTGCAGTAACTGAAACCTGTTCAAGGCTCCAGAGAGAACCCCATCACTACTGGGCTACAACTCATGCCACACGTTTCGGCCACAGAATATGGACCAAAACACAAAAGGAGAGGGTGTATCCATATTCATCAAGGATGCCTACACCTCCAGGTTAGTGGCGCAGCATGATACCTCTGAGATCATCCATGTGCAACTAACATTGGTCAAATCTGCAATGCAAATTGCGGCCTGCTATAGATCACCCTCCATGACCCAGGACCACCACTCCACCTTTCTGGAGACACTGGAAAACATGAAGGTCCTACTGAACACCCTGATATTGGGCGATTTCAATTACCCTTCCATTAACTGGGAAAACTACTAGAGTACAAACTTCCAGGCCTAGCACTTCTTGGAATTCATTAACTCGAATGCCCTGGATAAGCTGGTAAACTCCCCTACCAGAGGTGAAAACATATTGGACCTAGTTATCACAAACATAGGCGATAGGTGTTCCACACTGGAGGTCAACCATCACTGGTTAGATCAGACCATAAACTAATCACTCTGGATGTCCACACCCCACCACCACCCCCAACTAAGGAAACCACAGTAAAAACCTTTTCTAAAGCAAACTTCACCTTACTTAAGACAGAGGTGGTTAGTTTCACAGCCCCCACGCTAAAGAATAATGCTGCCCAAGATGCAGAAACCTTTACAAATGCATTCTTTGAGCACCTACAAGGATGCATGGATCATGCCATCCTTAGCAAAACCAAGACTCACTTCTCTAAGAGAAGGAAACCAATCTGGTGGATCCCTGCCATAAACAGGCTATACAACAGAAGGAGAAAACTAGTTCAGAAAAAAAGCAAATCCCAAGAAGGAAAGGTCCCTCATAAAATCATCCAAGGCTAACTTTGAAAGAAAAATAGCCAAGGATTCAAAAGATAAACACAAAGCCTTCTTTAGCTATGTTAAGAATCTAAGTGGCAACTCGCAGATATGCACTGAACTAGTGCAAAATAGCACAAAATATACTGAACCTACGGATATTGCCAACATCCTGGCAGACAGATTCAGTGCAAACTTCACACCCCTCTCACCACCAAAAAGGCCGACAACAATACCAGAAAAGTGTAGTGTCCTAGAAATCACAGATGCACAGGTGAAAATAGCCCTTTCAAAAGCCAAAAACACAGCTTCAATGGGGCCAGATGGTGTCACAGGCTGCGTCTTGCACGAACTACAGAATGAACTAATCCCCCACCTAAACATGCTGTTCAACCTCAGCCTCTCCACAGGCTACATGCCCATAGAATGGCCCACAGCAATGGTTATTCCACTCCATAAAGGAGGGGCCATAACTGACCCTGGTAACTATCGCCTCATAAGCCTGACTACCCTGGTCTGCAAGGCTATGGAGAGCATCATCATGGAACTCATTAGAAAAGACATTGGGAAGCTCCAAACACTTGACCCGACCCAGTTCGGCTTTGTTAAGGGCAGATCATGCCTACTAAACCTGGCTGACTTATTCAAGACAGTCACCAAGGCCATAGAAGTGGGAAAGATTGTTCACACAGCCTACCCTGACCTCGCCAAGGCTTTTGACACCATTCCCCACTCGGGTATTACAGAAAAACTCACCAGCCTGAACATAAACCCCTATGTCACGAGATGGGTTGCCAGCTGGCTTACAGACAGAACTCACACGGTAAGAATAGCAGGCTCCAGTTCCAACTCTAAACCAGTCACAAGTGGTGGCCCACAAGGCTTGGTCCTGGGACCCCTAGTGTTCAGCATATACTTCTCAGAAGTACAGGCAAACACAGGAGGACTATGGCTAACCAAGTTCACTGATGACTGCAAAATGGGAGCCATAATTGACTCTCTGGCTGACACGGACATCCTCCAAAAGGGCCTTGCTGAGATGGACACCTGGTGTCAAAGTCATGGCCTCAAGCTAAATGCCAAAAAATGCATAGTCATCCCATTTGGGAAAAACAAAACACCCATGAATTACCACATAGGTGGAAGCCCCCTTAATGGAGAAGCGGTAATAAGAGATCTGGGGACCCGGGTAGATAGTAATCTCTCCTTTGACAATCATATTGCCAAAGTAGTTAGGAAATCCTTCTATGTGGCCCATCTAATTACTACAGAGTTTGCATCTAGAAATAAAGAGGTTATAGTGCCCCTCTACTCATCACTCATCATACCCATCATAGAGTGCAATGCCCCATTTGGGATGTACCACATAAGACACTTCCAACAGCTGGAGAGACCACAAAAGTACCTCACCAAGAGGATTACTGGCCTCAAACATATGTTCTATGCAGCCTGACTGAAAAAACTCTGGCTGTACTCAGTGGCATATCGCTTACTCAGAGGTGATCTCTGCCTGACTTACAAAGCCATGTCCAATTTAGAATTGATGGACATGCGCCACCTAAAGAAATCCAAGTCATTGCAAGACATACGCTCTATTAAGCTAAACCTCACCACAACAATAAATAGAACATGCTGGAGGGATAGATTCCTGTCATAGAGACTCCCCATGCTTTGGAACAAAATTCCAAAGTACATTAGGCAGAACCCCTCACTAACACTCTTCAAGAGAAACCTTGACGAGTGGATGGGTAACAGAAAATACACACCTGGGATCACTTCATTGGCTCTGCTTGACAGAGGATCAGTTAATTAATCAATGGGGTGGCCAAAGCCGACACACTCTGGCTAGACTTATACATGCCCTCGGGCAGATAGCCTAGTACCTACCCATGAACCTATGAACCTATGAACACCATCCATTAAACAGCAATGCTAGCAGTGGTGATAGCTACTAGCTGCCCCAGCTTACTGCCTGCATATATTTTATACAGTGGCATTTTGGCAGTAGCCATAACCATTAGCTCCTCCCACCTTATTGCCTATATGTATATTACACAGTGGCATTTTACAGCAGCTGTAGCTACTAGCTCCTCCCAACTTATTACTTACATTTGCATTACACAGTTGCATTTTAGCTGCAGCCATAGTCACTAGTTCCTTTTACCTCTCACCTTAATTGCCTACATATACATTACACTGTGGCATTTTAAAGCGGCCATAGCCACTATCACTTCCCATCCTATTGCCTACATATGCATTACACAGTGGCGTTTTACAGCAGCCATAGCCACTAGTTCCTTCCACCTTATTGCCTGCATATAAAGTACCACAGTGGCATTTTACAGCAGCCATAGCAATTAGCTCCTCTCACCTTATTGTCTCCATTTACGTTACACAGTGGTATATTACAGCAGCCGTAGCCACTAGCTCCTCCCACTTCATTGCATAAATATACATTACATGGTGGCATTTTACAGCAGCAATAGCCATTAGCTCCTCCAACCTCATTGCATACATTACACAGTGGCATTCAACAAATATCAACAAAAATACTTCGAAAGATAGACGTGATAAAAGCAATGCATAGTATTAGAACATATCAGGATCTATCATGCAGTAGCACAAATAAACTAAAAATCTCAGCATAGGTGGAAAAACTTAGAAGATATGCAGATAGATATAAAGGAAAAGTATAAAATAAGCAATTTATTGATGACCCAAAAAAGTTTTATATACAATTGGGAAACAATGTAAAAGGAATTGAAAGACCACCAAAAAAGAAGAAATAGATACATTTTGGAGAAGTATTTATGAAGATTCTGTGGAACATAACAAAGATGCTAAATTGACAGAAGAAGTTAAATATAAGAAGTTTAAAGGTACACGATATGAAATGTGATGAAGTAACAGCCAGAGAGATTGAAAGAAAGTTAAGAAAAGCCTCTAATTGGAAAACTCCAGGCCCAGATGCAGTACCTAACTTCTGGTTAAAAGTATTAACATCTTTGCACGAAGATTTAACCATGAGTAAGAACTATTTACATGCGCACCCCAAACAGACACCAACCTGGCTAACAACAGGAAAAACAATGTTCCTCCTTAAGAGTGAACCTACAATCTACCCTAAAAATTATAAACCAATAACTTGCCTTCCAATGACATATAAACTATGCATGAGAATTGATGCCAACAGAGTTTATAGTCATTTAGAAGAAAACTCAATTATGGCAGTAGAACAAAAGGACAATAAAAGAAAGTAATATGGAACAAATAATCATTTAGTGTTAAAGTCATAACGGAGAACTGTAACAAAGGAAAAATCTAAGTATGACATGGATTGACTACAAAAAAGCATTTGATAGTATCCCACATTCATGGATAAAAGAGTGCTTAAAAATGTATAAGATACACCCTATACTGATCGACTACATTACAGTGAAAATGAAACAGTGACAGACTACTTTGCAAATAAGCCATGATAAAGAACAAAATATTATCCCAGAGATAAAAATTCAAAGGAGATATTCCAGGGTGACTCTCTGTCACTGCTGCTATTCTGCCTTGCAATTAATCTATTAAGCTGTTTACTTAACAGCTTAGGCCATGGCTACAATTTGGCTCCTAGAAAACAGCAAAGTATAAAGACTTCTCATCTTCTCTTTGTCAATGATTTAAAACTGTATAGCTCATCAGACAAAGAGCTTAAAGTGCAACTACAAGTTGTCAGAACTATTTCAGATGATATAAGAATGTCATTTGGTTTTGATAAATGTGCAAAAGCAATCTTTGAAGCAGGAAAACTGCAGTACCAGGAAAACATCAGTTTGGGACAAGAATGTGATATAAAGGAACTTGAGCAAGATGGAGTATATAAATATTTGGGAATTGATGAAGAATTAACAATTAAACTTGAACAAATGTGAATAAAACTTAGAAAGGAATACTTAAATTAATCCTGAAAACAGCATTGACATCTAGTAACAAAATCAAAGCAACAATCCCATTTACCCTTCCTCTCCTAACTTACAGTTTTGGGGTAATGGACTGGTCCCAAAACATGTTGGATAGATTAGATAAGAAAACAAGAAGGATACTTCATGCTCACCAAATGATTTATAAAAATCAATGCATACCAAGATGATATATTCCCTGTTCTGGAGGAGCGATGGGCCTCCTTGAAATTGATTACATGTATAGATCTAAAATCATGGGACTCCACACAAGACCCAAACATAGTGAAAGTTTTGAAACATAAGGAGAATAAATCTGAGATGACTCCTCTGCTTAGTCTAGCAGAAGCATATAGGCATCAAGCAGGAATGAAAATCAAACCACAAGTAGATAAAAATCAGGCAGCAACTGAATGTGCCAAAAAACAAAAGAAAGAATATAAGATGAAGGACCAGATGAGAAGGCAAGACATGCGGAAAATGCATAAATACAGTTGCAAGTATAGAAAACTTCTGGAAGAACCTCATGCTGATCAGAAATGAATGCAGGAATGGTTAAGGAGAGGCAAATTCAAACCAAGAGATGAAAGGTTAATATTGGCTGCCCAAGATGGAGAGCTATGTACATTCTGGTTTACAAAGTCCATTGAACATGTGGGAGAAACAGACAAATGTAAGTTTTGTAAAACTGATTGGAAATAGTCATACACCTTCTTGCTGGTTGTGACATACTAATGGCAATAGGACTGTATACTGAAAGGCATAATAATGTGGCAAGACTGCTGCACTGGGGATTGTGCAAACATTATGGTATAGGTTCATAGGTTTATAGGTTCATACTAGGCTATCTGCTCTAGGGCATTTATAAGCCTAGCCAGAATGTGTTTGGCTTTTGCCACCCATTTTAAATTTATTTTGCTATGCCCTTTTTCGAGGTTAGTATACTGTGCCTCTGTCTAACAGTGACACAGAAGTGATACCTGGGGTAAACCTACGATCTCCCATCCACTCATCAAGATTCCTCTTGAAGAGAGTCAATGAGGGACTCTGCCTAACCTGGACTGGGATTTTATTCCAGAGTGAAGGGAGCCTCTGGGTTATGAATCTGTCCCTCCAGCATGTCCTATTTATTTCAGTGCTGAGGTTCAAGTCTCTCGAGCGCGTAGCTCGATGGGATTTGCATTTTCTGAGGTGCAGCATGTCCATTAATTCCAGGTTGGACATGGCTTTATACGTCAGGCACAGATCGCCTCTGAACAGGCGGTATGCCACTGAGTAGAGCTGGAGTTTCTTTAACCGGGCAGCATATGGCATCTGTTTGAGCCCTTTGATCCTCTTGGTGAGGTACTTTGGGGTCTTTCCAGCTGCTGCAGGTGTCTGGTAAGGTACATCCCAAAAGGGGCATTGTACTCAATTATGGGCCTGATGAGGGATGAGTAAAGAGGCACAATGACCTCCGCTGATCTAGATGTGAATCCCTTCATGATTAGGTGGGCTATATAAAATGTTTTTCTAACCACTTTGGCCACGTGGTTGTCAAATGAGAGATTGCTATCAACTTGGGTCCCCAGGTCCCTAATTACTTCTTCTGTACTTAATGGATTACCACCTATGTGGTAATTTGTGGGCACTTTGTTTTTGCCAAAGGGGATGACTATACACTTTTTGGCATTTAGCTTGAGGCCATGGCTCTGGCACCAGTTGTCTCTTTCTATGAGGCCCTTTTGGAGGATGCTTGTGTCAGCTGGAGAGTCGATTATGGCGCCCAGTTTGCAGTCATCTGCCAACTTGGTCAGCCACAGTCCTTCCATGTTGGCCTGTACCTCCGAGAAATATATACCGAACAAGAGAGGTCCCAGGACTGAGCCTTGTGGGACACCACTTGTAACTGGTTTGGAGTCTGACATGGCTCCAGCAATTCTAACCATGTGGGTTCTATCCTTGAGCCAGTTTGCAATCCATCTAGTGACATAGAGGTTTATATTTAAGCTGGTAAGCTTATCTATAATGCCTGAGTGGGGTATTGTATCGAAGGCTTTTGCAAGTTCCAGGTAGGCTGTGTGGACCACCTTCCCCTCGTCAATGGCCTTGGTGACTGTTTCAAAGAAATCAACCAGGTTTAAGAGGCAGGATCTGCCCTTAACAAAGCCAAACTGGGTAGGATCCAGTGTCTGTAGGTGCCCAATATCTTTATTTATGAGGTCCATGATGATCCTTTCCATAGCTTTGCAGACCAAGCTAGTCAGGCTTATGGGGAGATAGTTTCCAGGATCCGTTGAGGCACCACCTTTATGGAGAGGGACCACTGTTGCTGTACGCCACTCTTTGGGCACATATCCTGTAGTAAGGCTGAGATTGAACAGTAGTTTTATGTTTGGGTTTAGCTCTTCTTGGAGTTCATGTAGGACGCAGCCGGGACACCGTCTGGTCCCATTGATGCTGTGTTTTTGCTTTGGAGAGGCGGCTCTTTCCTGAGCATCTGAGATGTCAGGGGCAGCACTCTGCTGGGATAGATATTTGCCCTTTGGTGGGGGAGTTTGCTGAACCTGTCAGCTAGGATGTTGGCAATGTCTGTGGGTTCAGTGTATTTTTTGTCATTTTGGACTAATTCTGAACATATCTGGGAATTACCACCCAGGTTCCTAACATAACTAAAGAAAGCCTTGTGATTATCCTTAGTGTCTTGTGCAATTTTTCTCTCGAAGCTGGCCTTAGACAATTTTATGAGTGCCCGTAGTTTTTTGCTAATACTGATCAGTGATGCCTTCCCTTTTTGGGATTTTGCTCTATCATTTAGTAGCTTCCTCCTTCTATTGTATAGTTTGTTTATGGCTGGGGTCCATCAGACAGGACGTCTGCCTTTGGAGGATTGGGTCTTGGTTTTATTTGGGATCGCATGATCCATGCATTCCTGAAGGTGTTCATAGAATGCGTTTATAAAGGATTCTGCGGTCTGGGCCGTATTTTTCACAGGCCCGGGGGCTTTGAAGGATTCCACCTTGGTTTTGAGGAGTGTGAAATTTGCTTTAGAGATGTTTTTCACTGTGGTTTTCTGGGCAGGGGCTGGGGGTCAGGATGTGAATATCCAGTAAGATTAGTTTATGGTCTTATCTTACCAGTGAGGGATACACTTCTGGTCTGGAGCATAGAGTCCCCATGTTGGTGATGATCAGGTCCAGTATGTTTTCCCCTCTTGTGGGAGTGGTAACAAGTTGTTCCATAGCATTTGAGTTTATAAATTCTAGGAACCTTTGGGCTAGGGTGTTGGAGTTAGAGTAATGCTCCCAGTCTATGTTTGGGTAGTTGAAGTCACCCAATATAATGGTATTTGGAGACCTTCATATTTTCCAGTGTTCTCAGAAAGGCTGAGTGGGGTTCCTGGGTTTGGGAGGGAGGTCTGTAGCAGGCTATAAACTGGAAGGCAGTTTTACCCACTGTTAGTTGCACATGGATAGTCTCTGATGCTTCGTGCTTTGCCACCAACCTGGAGATGTGGGTATCTTTGATGAATATCGATACTCCCCCTCCTTTTGTGGTTCAGTCCAAGTTTTGGGGCCGAAAAGCATGGTATGAGGTATAACCTGGTAGTGCTGGGGTGCTCTCAGGAGCCCTGAACCAGGTTTCTGTTACTGCACAGATATCGATGTTCTCCATGCTAAGGAGAGTTTTGAGTGCATGCATCTTGAGGTTTAGACTTCTGGCATTGAGTAGCATTACTCTTAGTTTCTTATCCCTTGTGATACCTATGGAGGTGGGTTTGTCTTTTGAGCCTTGCCTAAAAAAGGCACTATGGGGGTAGCAAGAGCCTTTGCCAATATCCGAAAGCCCAGGGGTGACAGGTGCAAGCCGTCCCTAGCGAAGCATCGTGGCTTGTCGAGCATATCATCCCAAGCTGACAGGCATTGGATCCCCTTTGAATGACACCAGTACTTAAGCCAACTGTTGAAATTGATCATCTTGTCTTCATATTGTGGCATCATTCTTGGTGAGATGCTACTCAAGGTCAGAAGTGGTATAGAAGTGGTTGAAAAACACTGGGAAAATGAGGCACAAAGCATCATAGAAAATAATGAAGTTTACATCACAATCATATTTAGATATGTTACCAATACATATAACTGCATACGGATTTCAGAAGGAGTCATTACTGGGCACGTTGCGGGTGCTGCGAACAGCACTTCTGGGTGACATCAAAGATTGAAACAATACTAATTTCATGAACTTTAACCGTAGTTTGACTTAGAAATGGGGTCCATTCCTGTCATGGTATTAGAAAGCCAAATGATTTGGAGAAATTAAAAAATGGCATTTTACATCAGCCATAGCCACCGACTCCTCTGCCTTATTGCCTACATATAATTACACAGTGTCATTTTACAGCAGCCATAGCCACTATCTCCTCCCACCTCATTGAATACATTACACAGTGGTATTTACAAAATCTGAGTATAACCTGAACCAGTAAGGCGTTTTAGTCTGCTCTACCTAACTGGGTCCTGGCCTCAAATCTACACATACAATTTGCTGCTATTGCACATTTAGTGTCTGCTTTGATTTATCTCTTCCACTATTCCTGGTCATTTTTTCCCTGGGTTATTCTTCTTAAATAGTTAAATTTACCAAATTAGATGGTAACATACACTCTTATGCCTCCCCAGTAACTTTAACTCTTACTGTCTGACATTGCAGCACGATGATAATTCTTTTTTTAATGCATTTAAATACAGGATTGCTTTCACGCTAACTTCCTATTTAATTCTTGCTTTATATCTCTTGCTCATTTGTATTTGCCATTCAATATACAAATATATATAAAGTGGACATTTCTTTTCCCCTTAAAATAATTATACGCAGTGGATTTAAGGGGTATCCAATCCATGTTTCTGTTGCTTATTATTTTAGCCAGCCAATCCTAGATTTGTCAGGCAGGCATGAAAATCACACGAGGCTAAATAGATTAACATGTCTTTTATTCTCCTCCTCTTTTGCTTTGATATTAAGATTGATATATATTAGACTAGATTATTCTTACACTCCGAAGTGGCAGGACACAGTACTGAGAAATAGCTTTAAAATATAATATGACCACTCTGTGTATAGGAAAAACTGCACAGAAAAAAAGAGTTGGGGGGTTTCAGCTTATGTAACTGTATTTTAGGCAGGTACTACTAGGCTCTTTTTGTCAAAGTGCACATAAGATGTGGAAAGCATACCTATATGGATATGGGACATTATATCATAGGGGCATACATCAAGTCTCTAGTAAATGAAAAGGGCACACTGAGTGGCATATTACTATTACAGAAAACTCCTCAATAAATTTCTGAAGCAACTAAATTTTATCCAAACATATTAAACAAAACCACATTATTTATTTATTTATTTATTTTATTTTACATTTGTTAACTGGGAAATTCTGACTGGACCAGGTCCATTTACAGTGGCTGCCCGGGGAGAAAAGCTCCGAACAGTGTTACAAAAAAAGAGAAATTAAATGTATACAGTGTTGTGCAATGGTCATTTAAAAAATATAACATGGAGTTAGACTTTTTAACAGACAAACACTGAAAATATATATAATATATTGTATAAAGTAGACATTTTCCAGCAGAAACAGTCAGGAATTAATAAAAAAATAAACAAAGAAACCTAAAAATAAATAAATAAATAAATAAAAAATAAAGTCAAAACAAGGCATTTTAGAGGCGACAAGCTCACCTGGACCCATTCATGGACAGGGTAAACCCCCACACCTTGTTCTACTTACATATACTAACTCTGAAATCACAGAAGGGAACTAGAGGTATATTAATCTGATTGTTCTCCCTTCACTGTGATTGCATGTTAAGTAGTACACTTGACCAAAAAAAAAAAAAGAATATATAAGAACTGCTAGCTGACCCAAGAAGTTAGTCAGACTTCTGATTAATGGGATGCAATCAGTAAAAAACTGGATTGCTATTGCAATTCCAAGACAAATAATTCTGAGTTCTGTAATTTCAAAAAAGAAAAGTGAAACTACAGGGGAATAGTAAATGTCAGCAATCAGTGTTCTCCATTACAGTTGCTTTTTTTGTAGAGAGGTGCAATCCCACCCACACCTCACAATCTGTCAGTGTCTTACGCATATTAACTCTGAGATTGCCATACCTCTGAAAAATTATAACACTTTCCAACACAGCATTCTTTAACTTAATAATAATAAGCTTCAATTTCAGTACTTTAAGTCTCGCTTTTCTGGATTTCACACTGACAAGCCTAGGAATTCAAACTGTTTCAAATATAAAGTATGACCAAATATAAAGTTTATGATGAGAAATAAAGCTAGAATGTGTTCCACAAGAAATATATATGAAAAAATTGGTGACATTGTGTTGTAATCAATATAAAGACACAAGAAATGGTTGTGGATTAACGTTCAAGCTTAATGGACCAGATGTAACTATAAGCATAAGATGAAACTTTGTAGTATTTCTAATACAGTAGACTCCATCTTATCCAGTCTCACTGGGGCCAGACCTTAGGCTGGATAAATGAACTGCTGGTTAATCAGAAAATGCATACAAAATAGGATTTATAGGTTATAAATCAGCTAGAATAACAGGATTTGTGTTAGTATGCATTTTTCTAATGAATATGAAGTCTGAAACTCAACCGTCTGTCATTATTTAGCACCGAGGAGGTGGAAGTGCTGTTCTTCTCTGTTGTCTTTTGCTACGGCTATGGCAGAAATTTGATGGCTGTTTAAAGAGGAGGCTGGTAAAAGACAGGCCGGATAAGAGGGAGTCTACTGTAAATTATGTGGAATCTGTGCCAGAAAAGGGCATGATGCCAAAATATCTAATAGGAAAGACAAGTCGTCAAATTAAATGTAATGTTGTTGAACAGAAAAATAAAAA
Organism: Protopterus annectens; assembly: GCF_019279795.1. Taxonomy (NCBI): domain Eukaryota; kingdom Metazoa; phylum Chordata; order Ceratodontiformes; family Protopteridae; genus Protopterus; species Protopterus annectens. Next base: position 812,957,781 of record NC_056745.1, read on the forward strand.
TAAAAATTACTTTCTTCTAGTATTTTTGAAGGTAAAAGACTTGATATCCTAAGGTCTTTAAATGCCTGTAAAGCACAGACACAAGAATGCAAGTCATATTTTTGGGAGTTGGAAAAAAGTTCTGAAAATTATTGAATGCATATGCCACCATTCTCATACGTTTCTGACACCGATAGTGCAAGTCTTGTAACAACAGGCTTCCTACCATGCCTACTGCTCCTATGAGCACTCTCTTAACAAAAAAAAAAACAAAAAAAAAACAAGAGAAATCCCCATAAAGTGAACACTTAGGGATACATAATCATGATCAAGAAGTTCTACAGTTGTACATTTTTAATTGCATCAAAAAATGAGATCTGTTGCCATTTGAAAAAAAATATTTTTACTTCCTTTTGAATATGAATACTAGTTGATCCCCCAGTATTCATATCAATGCATGTTGCATGCAGTGGCATGTGCTTAAAGTAAATCCACTGTGTTTGCCTCTGTTTGTGAGTGGACAATAGACTTATAAAAAGATTTATTTTCTTTTGAGAGAAAAATCACAGGTGATCCTTTCTACTGCTTGATTTCCTTGATCTGTAGTGTGTGTTTGGCTATTTCTGCTTGAGCTATACAGATGAATGGTATCACCAAATGACTGACCAGTCGGATGGTGAAATATCTGTGTAGCTCCAGATGGAACTGAATGGAATCAGACCCTACTTCACTCCCTGCTGTTCCAACTTCTTTCCCCTAATGCCAGCTGTCTACTTTCTGTTATAATTGCTGCATGTTATTTCACACAGTCTACGGAGAAGGACCCTACTTCAGTGATACTTGCCACTCCAACTTTTTTCCTCTAATGCCAGCTGTCTACTTCCTGTTATAATTGTTGCATGTTATTTCTCATGGTCTATGGAGAAGGACCCTGCTTCACTGATCCCTGCTATTCCAACTTCTTTCCCCTAATGCCAGCTGTCTGCTGGATATTCTTCCCTTTCGTGTTGTCATCTAGGAAATATATTACCTTCATGTTGTCCCTTGGCACAGCCATTGCTGAAATACCATCATATCCCTGATTTTGCCTCATATTTTTGCCTGTCCCTCATAATATTTTTGATATATTGGTTAATTGCTGAGGATTACAACCAGCCAGTCATACAAGACATAAGTGATAGTGGGATGAATGTGCATTTCATTTCTAGTTGGTGATTTCTTTATTGTTGACACCAGTGAATTTTTTTCTGTTAGCATACCCATCAACCTCCTAACATTAGCAAATATCATGGTCAAAGTAAACACAAAAAAAGAAAGAAAGTGAGCAGGAAAGACACAGAAAAACAGGAACAGTGTTCAGATATTTTTATACACTTAGAAAATTACCAGAATAACAGGTATTACATTAGCTGAATTTTCTGAAGACTATGAGGAAACACTGATGTCTGTCATTTATTAACTATATTTACAAATTGCCAAAAAAACAGGTTTTGCATTAACATGCATTTTTTTCTCTAATTTTTTTTTTCAAATACATTTGAATGAATTCCATAGTATTTATGCATAACATCTTAAATAACTATGTACACTATTTACATTAGTCTGACACTGTAACAGATCTTAATGTATACAGTTACTTTATAAGTATGTCCAATCCATTATCAGAGTGTCTGATCAATTATTGTATAGTCTCAATCAACAATAAGACTTTCCCCCAAGGATTGTTGATAAATGGCTTTGGATAAATTCTTAGTTCTTTAATTTTAATTCCCAATAATGCTGTGGTCTTCAGTAGGCTGTAGAAGTCTTCCAAAGCTGGTATTGTGTTTGTATTCCATCTTCTTGTTATACACTTCCTTGAAACTGGAAGTATAGTCCATACTAGATACATGTTTGACCTATTCAAATGAGGACCTTTGTTCACATTTAATAATACAAGAGCTTTAGTTAAATAAAATGATTCATTAAATAAAGCTTGTAGAAAGTTATTAATACCATTCTAAAATGGCTTAATTTTAACACAATCAAAGAAAATGTGTTTCCAATCTGCATTGTGTACTTGATCACTTCTCTAACATATTCCTTTTATGCAGGAATTAATTTTACTGATTCTGTCTGGGGTTAAGAATGCTCTGTGCAAGCATTTCCAATTAAAAACTTTACAGTACTGTGTAAAGGATGTATATTTTATCGATAATAAGATATTTGTTTTAATATCTTCAGTTAACTGCATTGAGTATTCCTTTGTTATATATTTCCAATATGAGGTTTTGTATGTTGTTTTATATTTTATCAATATTTTGTAAAATTTTGAAATACTGTTTCCTATGTCAAAGTCATTATATATGATTTCATATATGTATTTCGTAAATTTAGGCATTTCTGTAAATGAAGATTTGTTAATAATTCTACTTAAATCTTGTGAATATGACAGAATACTTTGTAAAGTTAATCAGTCCTGTTGTGGAATTTTGTATGTTGTTTTTATTACTTGCATATCTAAATCTTTTAGTTCTTTGATACATTGGAGCCAACAAACAAATCCTTTTTGTTTCCAGGAATTAATAATTTCTTTATATATTTTATGTGGAAAGTTCTTTGTGACTATAAATGGTGTTAAAAAATCATACCAGATTTTAAATCTATATTTGCATTGATAATTTCCTAAATGAGTCAATGTAATAATTAATCATACAAGTTTTAGTGGGTTTAGTTATGCTATATTGCATACTAATACATATATGTGCCATGGCAAATTGTTCTTATTTATTTAATTTTTTTGTAAATCAAATTCATTTATTGATATTACAGTTAGTAATTCTTTCCAGTTTGCAGAGTAATTTGGACTTATCCAATCTGAGATTGTTTTAGATATTTATGCTTTTATTAATGTTTCTATATCAGGAAAGTTTAATCCTCCTTGTTTCCATGGACTGATATAATGTATTAAAGCTATTCAGTTTATTTTGGGAAACCATAAAAATTTTATTAGGCATGAATTTGTTTCTTTAAGTATATTCCTTTCTGGTAACAGTTGTATTGTCAAGGCTATATATAGGATCTTGGGCAGTAAAACCATTTTATTAACTGTAGTCTATCTTCAAATGCTAATATTATTTTGTTCCATTTTCCACAGAGATTTTAATTGTATTGATGATATTATTGTAATTTTTTGAGACTAATTTATTATTATCCTTGCATAATTCAATTCCTAGATATTTTAAGGTAGATTCTTTTTTCCCTATGATGTGATCCCCATTAGCCTACAGTTCTTTTTTATTTAAAAATAAACATTTTGATTTTGATTTATTGAAATGGAGTCCTGAAGTCATGTGAAATTTGTCAATTAATATATTTAATTCTTCTAATGTATCTTTTGCATTAGATAATGTTAGTAATATGTCATCAGCAAATATCATTACTTTACAATTGTATTGTTCATAAACATCTATTCCTTTGATTTTTATATTGTTACAAATTGAATCTGCCAATATTTCAATATGCAGATCAAATAGAATCAGTGACATGGGACATCCTTGTTTAGTGCCTTTTGTTATATGTATAGATTCAGAGGTAAAAGGACCTAATTTGACATACACTAAATTATTTGTATATATATTCTTTAGGAGATGAACAAAGGATACAGGAAATTCAAATAAAATTAGGATTTTAAATAAATAGCCCCAATTTAGGGAATCAAAGGCTTTCTCTATAGCTAAGCCAATTGTGAGTGCTTCATTTTTTTTATTAACATAATGTATAAGATAAATTATCCTTTTAATGTTGTCATGTATGTGTCTATGATATATAAATCCAATTTGATCATTATTTATTGTTTTGGATAGTGGTATTTTCATTCTGTTAGTTAATATTGTCATAAATATCTTATAGTCATTATTTAATAATGATATAAGTCTATATGAGGTACAGAGGTTTGGGGATTTATTTTCCTTTAGGATTGGTGGGATTAAGGAATATCACCAAGAGGGTGGTATTAAAGATTGTGACTGAATTTCTAATAGAGTATTATGGAAGAGGGATAGTATCTTTGAAAGTAAAAGTTTATATATTTCCATAATTATGCTATCTATACCTGGAGCTTTATTATTTTTACCCTCTTTTATTGTATCTGTAATTTCTTTGTAGGATATGGGTGCTTGCAGATCTAGTTTTAATATTTCTGTTTTTTTTTATATTAGAACATTTTTCATCTAGATTTAATTAATCTATATGTATATTTTCTTTTTGGACGTTTTCTATATAGTGATTTCTATAGGCATCATGAATGTCACCCATATCTGAGACAGTTTTCCCTTTCTTTTCATGGAAAATGCTTTTAATGTTATTAGCTTTTGATTGTATTTTGATTCTTGTGGATAAATTATGTAGATATTTGGGAGAAGTGGCCAAAGTATTCATTTTTAGTTTCATTGTATTTATTGTTCAATGCTTCTACTTTCTTTTAAATCTCCAAATGATTTTGATTTTTTTCAGCTTTTACTGACAAAAGTTTGGATTATAGATCTAATAATTCAGAATCCCATTCTCTGATTTTTTTATACCAAGTCAGGGTTTTACCATATATCTAAGCTTTTAATGAGTCCCATATCATTATTTTATTTATCTCTGTGATGTAATTAATATCTAATAAGAACTGCAATTCAGATAATAACCAGGGTTTGAACTCTTTAATTTTAGTTATATATGCTGGAATTCTAGATTTAAAGATTAATGGTTTGTACCCATTTTGAAATTTTAGCATCAATGAATTGTGGTCTGAAAAGGGGCAGGGAGTGATTGAGAAATTAATGATTTTAGAGTGTAAGTCATGGGCAGCAAATATTTTATCTATTCTAGTCTGGGTACCAAATCTGTGATCTTGATCGGAAAACAACAAAGATTTATCTTCTTTAAATTTGAAAGTATCTACAAGATGAAATGAGTCTACCCACTTGTTTAAAGCCTTTGGTACAGCAGATGTACATAGCAGTTTTTTATTTGTAGTTTCAGAAATATCAGATATACAGTTAAAATCTCTTCCTAATATTAAGTTGCCTTTATATTATTGGAAATGAAATCAACGTGTTTTTTAACAGTTCCTGTTCCAATGCCTGGGTCCATATTCTGTTATTATATTTAACTATTAAAACTGCTATAAGGCCTTCTTTATCTTCATACTTATAAATGATTTCTGGGTTAATCACATTTGTTTTCCATAAAATTGTTACCCCTTTTGTCTTTGTCTTATAAGTGGATTGTGCCAATATCATATATTCCTTAGGATTCCATTTGTAATTGTCATTTGTTTTGAAATGAGTTTCTTGAAGGAAAACAATGTGTGCTTTGTTCAGTTTTAAATATTTCAGTAGATTTGATTTATTGCTAGGATTGCTTAAGCCATTGATATTTAAAGATAATAAAGTTAAATCCATCTTAGATTGTTTAGACTATGTATTTTTTTGTTTTATTGTGGCTATTAAACATTTTTCTCTGATAACTATAAAGTATATGATTGAGCTTTTAAAGGAAATTATCAGTTTTATACTTTGAGTATTTACTAATAAAGTAATGTTTTGGTCAGGCATACTAAAAATGTTTTCGTGAAATAAATTTAAATTAATAAATGTTAAAAAAACTAAGGTCCGCACTAACCATGGAATGAGAATCATTACTAATCTAATGGATAAACCTAAGTCCATCAGACTATCACTCACACCTTGACAATCCAGAAAATCTGAGCTCCATAAATTGAATTATCATATGGAGAATATTTGTAATAGGAATATATAATATTTATATCATTTTGAACAGACATAGTACTATTGTAGATTAGACAGAATTCTAATACAATATAAATGTGTAGTTATTGTATAAGCAATTAATATCTAAATGAAGCTGGATGACAAGCAATTCAATCATAGTAAAGTGGAATGTATCATATATAAAACCGCAGTAAAAGATAATAGCACACAGTTATTTAATATGTTCATCCTTACTGTTGAAGTCTTTCAAAATGTATTACTTAATCTATATAGATGGAAATAATATTTATACCTAAAGTTTATAATACAATGTGTTTTACTGGCTATATTATAAGTTATATTTCATTGTTTTCCAGCATTTAAGTAATCACTTTGTTTGTTGATAACTTACTTAAAACATCAAGTTTGTTTTATGTGAACATTGATGAATGTTAATGCATTTTAATTATCAGTGCATCCCTCTTCCCCCATTTCCTACACATAAGAATTTTCATATCTGTTGTTTCTTATTATACAATGAGTGAAATTATAGGTTAAAAAACAACAAATTCACTTATTGTGATTAATGATTACACACTCCCTTTCCATATTTATAAATTGCCATTTTATGACATATACTGAAAGTTTTTAGATTTAAATGGCAGCATTCTATTTTGTATAATCAGCAAAGGTTAAACTGAGTAATTATTGCCAATTTAATACTATTTGTTTAGAATGTGATTGTTACATTCTGTGACATACCTAGTTCAGGCTTCTATTGTTTCCCTTAAACTACTTTGTCAGTCTGATGTCATGTATAAAACATTAGTTACCTTGGTAACAGCTTAAAAATTATGTATGGTCAAGATGGGTTACAAAACCACAATTCAGGTTAAAGCAATCATATGATTTGTTATGCACATTTACTTATATGATAAAATTATCATGTTTCCCCTTGATATTCAATGTAGTGTATGTCATTTATGACAAGTTAAAACAGTAGTGTTATTATACAAAAGCCCATGTTATTAAACTGTCTATTGTCAATTAAATGCTATTTGTTTAGAATATGATTGTTACATTCTCTGACATTTCCAGTACAGGCTTCTATTGTTTCTCTTGAACAACTTTGTCATTTGCTGTCATGTATAAAACATTAGTTACCTTGTAACTGCTTAAGTATTATATATGGTCAAAATGGGTTACAAAAACAATTCAAGTTAAAGCAATTACATGAATTGTTATGCATATTTACTTATACAAGAAAATCATCATTCTTCCCCTTGATGTTCAATGTAGTGTATGTCATTTATGACAAGTTAAGACAGTAGTGTTATTATACACAGGCCCATGTTATTAAATCCTGTCTTTAATATCTAAATTCAGCAGATTGCTTCATCTTATATGACAATTATATATTTTATGTCTAGATTTACTAAAATCATACATTACATAACTATTGTGTGTGTGTTTTTTTTTGGCTGTTTATTAGTTATTTGAGAGACCACAAGCTGTAATGCTTATTCTTATTATTAGCTTCTTCCAAGCATGTTTATACAGTCCATAGACTTTATATTATGAGACCCTTCTAGTTTCTTATTTGTTATAAGTATATTTCCATCCTTACATACACACATATCAATACTTCAAGCTCGAGCAACAATGCCCATCCAGTTTTGCCAGAATACCATTCACTAGTTCATGTGGTGTGTTTACAGGCTGTTCTTAAAATATCCAAACCAGTATTTGTCCTGTTCCATTTCACCAGCCTGTTCCATGCAGTGGCCACTGTGCCAGTGAGCCACTCAACACATCTTCCATTCCTACAGATACTTCCACAAAGGGAATCTGATGACTCTCTAGCACTTCCCGGTAACCCCAAATACCCATAGAATCAGCTATCACAATATTCCCAACACGTCCGAGCAAGCTCACCTCCCAGACCACTGCAAAGGGTACTGCACAAAAACAAGTGCTCTTAGTCTTTCACAGTAACTCAGACTTTTACTCTTATGTAAGTCCTTAATGCATTTGGACCAAAATACATTTTAAATTTAAAATTACCCTTATTATTTTTTTTATCAAGAACCAACTTAATGAGCTAAACGAAGTGTTGGGAGACCATCAATATGTGGGCATGTGGTTTAAAACAGCCCTTTTATTTTATATATATATATATATATATATATATATATATATATATATATTTTTTTTTTTTTTTTAAACCAAAAACTTAATTGCCAAGAGTCACCTCAGAAGCTCCTCAGAGCTGTTAAGCATTATCGTCACTCTGTCTCCATTACCATAGCAACCTTTGAGTGTCTCTGTTACTGTGTTTGTGTACTGCATACCAGAGGCTCGCAATGCACATGAAACAAAGCTTCACTTCACTGCAACTTCAAGCCTAAATTCCCTCCCTTTCAGTGAGGCAGCAGCCAGGAAAGGAACAGAGAGGAAACAGATCAAAAAGAAAAAAAAAACTCCCAACAAGCCACCACAACAAGAGATAACACATTCTTCCAGCCTTCCCACCTCTCACTCAGCAGATGTATAAACAAACTATTCTCTGCCAAAATATCCCAAATCTCAGTTTTATCCATCCTTTTCCCCTGGATCCTGGCTAAAACATCAAAGTTCTCTTCCTAATACACAAGCATCAGTAAACCTCGATCACAAGCTGCAACTCACAGCTTCCGGAGATGAAAATGGCAACATACAACAGCTGCCAGACACAGCTGCATGCACACATACCATGTCAGACTTAATCAAAAGCACTCAAAGCTATGATACCTGCCATAACTGACATTAACTATGTTTAGACAGAATAACAATGACAATTGTACTAGCTGCCAGACACAGCTGCATCCACGCACACCATATCAGGATTGATCAAACAGCACTCAAAGCTATGATACCTGCCATAATTGATATTAACTGTTTAGACAGAATAATAATGACATTTGTACTAGCTGCCAGACATGGCTGCATCCATGCACACCATATCAAGATTGATCAAACAGAACTCGTAGCTGTGATACCTGCCATAATAGATATTAACGATATTTAGACAGAATAATGATAACATTTGTACTAAGAGCTTGCTGCTATTATTTAACCAGGATATACATGGCATTTCTAAATCATACTTTAACTGAAGAAGGCATTAGTATCCATGACAGCATTTTTTTTCAAAACACTCTACTGTTATTGCTATTATATAGGATGCTAATTTCTTACATTTGAGTCTGAACTCTGATGAATGGTACCTTGTTGAATTAGTTAATTAATTACTTAAATTATTATAAGTAAAATCAATGAAAAGTAAACAAGATAAGTATTCAATGAGTTCAAGTAGGGGAATAGAAACTTCTATGTTTGTATTATATGTTGCTTTGTTTGGCTTATATATACCCCCGGATTCACGAATCCTCCATGTAAGACTTAATAAGGCTGCAGTTGAACGGTATGATGTCAACGTGCCATGAATATGCATGAGGGCACACTGACTCAACTGTAAGTCTTACATGGACCATGTAAGAAAGCAGGGGGTGTGTCCAACTGCCGAGCAGTCTAAATGTTACGCCCCTGCAAGTATTGAAAATAAAAGGAAATAAACAAGAGCGAGTCCGCTCAAATGTTCCTGCACCCAACACCTCACTGTCTGATAATGTAATCTCCCATCACACATCTAAAATGCATAACATTATTTTTTTTTTAAATCCCCAAAATAGCTGCCCGTATTTGCACTTGTGTGCCCATTGCTTAGCTACAGTTAACAATTCTGACATGGAAGAGCATAAGAAAGAATGTTTATGCAAATCACACCAAATAGCAATAGCATAATGGTAGAGCGTTCGCACAAAGAAGAGGCATTCACGGTTCGAGCCTCACCACTCCCTTTCGTATTTATTTTTTAAATCAGTATATGGAATAATACCTAACATATATGTTTAAACATAACTAAAAAGCAGTGAAATGGCCAATGTATCAGTGAATAAAATAAATATTTTAAAGGATCCCAATATAAAATTGCCTGCAGTAAAGCAGCGCTTCACCCAGCGCAATATAGTTACCCCTAGCTAACTCGCACTTTACTCAGTGCAATGTAGTTGCCCATAGCTAAATAGTGCTTTACCCAGTGCAATCGGCTTGCGCGGAGGTGCGCGCCCTGCCAACCAGTGCACCATCAGGCAACGTGGAGCAACGTAGAGCAAAGTTGCTTAAACACAGCCACACCCCCTAACTTGTCTGGACAGTAGTAAAATAAAATGCAATGATAAGGTTTGAACCCAGGACACTGTGCGCCATAATCAAAGTACTGAACCACTAAGCCACGACAGCTTAAGATAAACATCCACTGTTAACATATGTATAGTAATAAATGTTTGATTAACCATTGCTAAGCAGGTCTGCAGTCAGCTGAGAATATTCAAAAACGACCAATCACAGAAAAGTGTGGGAAATGCAGCATATTTAAGCCGCATAGGCGGGAATACTCACCATAACTGATTATAGTTCCCATCTGCAGTTAGAATGTCTGGTGCTGGAGAGGGTACATGCTTTCGAGCACAACGCTGGGGCATCGAGGAGTCAAGATATATGGTTTGGCTCCTAGTCCATCGACATGAGACTCGACTCCTGCAGGGCCAGTTCCAAGGAATGGAGTATAAGGCGGAGGCTTGGAACCAGTTGGCTCATGAACTCACCAGTGCCACAGGTGTCCCTCGGACTGGTGAGCAGGTCCATCACCACCATGCAGACCTGAAGAGGCAGAAGCAGAACCTTCTGAACCAGTGGGTCCAGGAGGCCGGTCAAATGCGGGATGCCCTACTACTAAGTAGGTAGCCATGGAATGCAGTATGTAAGACAAACTAATATAGTCTAAATAATGGATAGGTATGTCTCAATATCCCTTTATGTACTCCACAGCTGCAGGTGTTCACGCTATGAATCAGCAAGCCTATGCAGATAGGCTGCTAAGGCTGTGCCACCAGGCAGGTTGCTAAATATTCTGCATGTATTGTTACATGATATATGTGAGTGAGCATGGCAAAAGTGTTTAAGCCCAATAATACAGCAATAAAATGTCCTGATTAAATCCTCTGCATGTACTGTTATATAACAAATGTCAGTGAGCCAGAAATAGAGTGTACTAACCCACCAATCAAGGTAAAATAATTCTGGAATACTATCCCTGCATGTACCGTCATAACATATAAGCGAGCAGGCCTGAAAAAGAGTATTGTAACCTATCAAGAAAGGTATAATATGTCCTGAATATGTCTTCCATATGCACTGTAATAACAAGTAAAAGAGAGCCTGTAGAAAAGTGTTCAATGTAATTAATAAAGGTATAAAACTTGGAGTGTGTCTGTGTCACTTACTTTGAAATGTTGTTGTACCCTTGCAATTAAAAATAGTACTGTTGTATTAGGTGCTGTCAACCCACAGTTGTGCAGTCCCATAGGAAGTGGATGAAGGAAGTGGCAGTAGCTGTGAAGCATAAAACATTCATTCCTTGAATAAATCCTCTGCATGTACTGTTACATATCATGTCAGATAGCCAGGAATAGAGTGCAGTAACCCATGAATAAAGCAAAAACATGTCTGGAATACTATCTCTGCATGCACTGTCATAGATAAAAAGTGAGTGAGCCTGTAAAACAGTCTTGTAACCTATCAATAAAGGTATAACATGTCCTGAATAGGTCTACTGTATGCAGTGTAATGTCAAATACAGGAGAGAGCCTGTAGAAAAGAGTTTTAATGTAAATAAGAAAGGTATCCGTCCCCATCAATTGTGCCAGTTGCTCAGAAATGTTGTACCCTTGCAGTGAAGAAATGTTACTCTGTTGTAGTAAGTGCTGACAACCCTTAGTAGTGCAGTCCCATATAAAGTGGATTGCGATTTCAAAACATCCGTCCCCGTCAATTGTGCCAGTTGCTCAGAAATGTTGTTGTACCCTTGCAGTGAAGAAATGTTACTCTGTTGTAGTAAGTGCTGACAACCCCCAGTGGTGCAGTCCCATATAAAGTGGATGAAGGCAGTGCCAGTAGCTGTGAAGTATGCAACAGCCCTAAACAGTTGTGAAATGGCTGACATGCATAGGTAAATCTGTCACACAAGTAGCTTGTCAAGGTGTTCCCCAGACATGTTAGTGTGCTACCTGAAAAGTAGGGTTGTGTAGTAAACAAGTGAAAAAGCCATGTGAACGCATCCAGATGTGCAGATACATAAACAAGTCAATTTAATACAAGTATGTAGCAGTAACATCTGCATCCTGGACAGTTACCATGTCAGATATAGACCAGGTATATCATGAAGTAGGAAAACCCATAACGCAATCAAATGCATGTTGCCTAGTGTAAGAAAACATGTAGGGGATATACACCTGCAGTCAATAGGAATATAGTGTACAGTTAAAGTACTAATAAGATGTTAATGGAGGTTTCTTTTTACACCCTACTCCATGTGCATAAACAATGCAATTCCACACCTCAATGGGTATGTCTAATCTCATAACATTTGTTGGGACATATGTCCTATTGTTATATAAAATCTGCACTTACTTTGATGCATGTCCCCTGTTAAAACACCACAATCTTGGAGGCCTGTTGTCACCAATCATCTCTGCATGCTGTTGGAATGTCCACTGTCATTCAATACATGCATGTGTTATGCTTGCTGTTCAACTGTTGTAACCCTGGTGTGTTGGGTTAATGGGAATATCACTGCATGCTGTTACAACTAACTTGGAATGCTGTTGTCTATGTTGTAATTAAACACACCTAATCACATAACGTATGGGAAGGCTGGTCCCAGCGGACCCACCTGTCCCACCACAGCTGGCAGTTGCACCTGGCACCAGCAGGTCTGGTGCCCAGCCCGGGCCACCCTCCTCCATAGGTCCTGTGCCATCTTCAGGTGGAAGCACTGCAGGGGATGGGGCTCACCCCCCCCTGCAAGCGTGGCAGAGAAGGGCCTCCTGTCACCCTCCGAAGGGTCCGGGTTGTGGTGCATAGGGAGATCCAGAATTTCATTGCTGGTCCCTTACGCCAGCTCGAGGCGAGAGTGGCATGACTCATGGGTGAGCCTGCCCCTCCTATGCAGCCCCCATGCACAGCGACCCTCGGGTCTGTGAAGGTCCAGTGGTGACCGCCCATGGGTGGGGATCTCAGTCCCACTGTTACCATCTGTGGGCTCATGGGCTTGCGATTTCCAAACATCCGTCCCCGTCAATTGTGTTCACCCACCCCATGTGTCATACTCTGCCCCTGTATACATCTTGTTTGTCTTGTCTGTTTACCTACCCAACCTACCTCCCCAAATATACCTACTTCCTCTACCTCACTTTCCACTCTCCACTGAAAAAAATAAATAAATAAAAGGCCAATCTGTACCCAAAAAAAAATTACGCCCCATACATAGCTTCCCATTTTGCACAGATGTCCGTTGGACATGTACACTGATAATTCTAATTGGCAGTACAACTAACTATGTTGTCCTCACCCCTCTCTCAGGGGTGGAAGGTTTCATATTTCACTCCAAATTTTCAACATATGCACAGCTATTTCTGGTAAAGAAATGGGCAGCTATGGACCTTCCCTACACCCATCCTGCACATCCTGAGCTTGTTTTCCTACTGTCTTTCCCTCTTTGTGCCCCTTTTTCACCACTTTTCTATCTCCCCATTTTCTTTTCATTCAAAGAAATTAGCGCGAGGGTTAGTGGGAGTAAGCACTTTTAAGCAGTAGTAAGCAGGATTAAGCGAGTGTCCGCATGTGTGCGCTTAGCTAAGTATTGCTAAGCATCACGCAAACTCGCGCAAACCCACTTACAACTGCTTAAAAGTGCTTTAGTCACTCTATGGCAGGGCCCTTGTTCTGCTGAGCAGCAAAAGAAAAGACCTCTGCCAGTCTCGAACCCCAGACCATTGACACAATAGACTGCATGAATTATCACTAAGCCACAGCAGATATACAACTAACTTGGTTCTGAAATAAATATATCATGCATTACAATGAGGGAATGTAAATGGAAATTAGGAATGGTATAACACAAACCCTTTTCTGTGGGTCTTTACCAGCAGTGGTTGTGGAATTGCATGACATCACTGTGAAAGGAGAACCAGCCATCCTAGCAGGGAATAATGTTACAGTAGCACCTTACAAACACCACACAGTATCAGACCAGGATAAATACTGGCCACAGGAATACAGTGCAATAACCACATTTGTATGGCAGTTAATTGTGTAAGTGAGAAAAAAGTACATACTTCCATGTATCCTGTGTTAGCATTTGGAGGGGTGCATACATGTCTACACTGAGATGTGTGTACTGGAAGCAGCAACATGCAGGTATGAGTACAACATGCATATAACTGGCTACAACCCTAGCATCAGATAAGAGACATATACCAACCTTCAGACTGACACAACGGTGTCCAGATCAAACAAGCATGGGCCCCACCTTGGAAATCTGAAAGGGCTATGCCTACGTAACCTAACTTTTTATAGCAGTGGGCTGCAATCACAGTGAGTAATGCAATCACCAAACAGCAGGCTGCATGCAATTACTGAATGGTGGGCAGCAACTGGTGCAGAGGCTGTCACATACACAAGTGCAGATACCTAGAAAAGCAGGCTGTACCTGCAGTCCACACATGCAATTATATCATCGCAAGGTGCTATGAGACAGAGAGTGAGAAAGAGAGAGACACGGACACAGACACAGACTGAGACAGAGACAGAACAGAGTGAGAAACTGAGACTGAAAGTTAAATAGAGGGCAAAAACCCAAAACAAACCACCAATAAAAAAAACTACAAAACCATAACACAAGGAGCAGGGAAATACAAAGGTAAGGTATGTAACTCCCATGTATGTGTTGGCATGTTGTAGCTGTACCTGATGAGTACTCTACACACTGCAAATCATCCATGTGTGGCAGCAGTATGTATCTGTCTGTATCTGCACATGTGCATAGGGCAAGGGACATACTGCAACTGTTAGTGAAGGGTGGACAGATATCTGTCAGTGAAGGTTGATATGTGCATATATCCATGTAAGTGGCCTAGAAGACAGCATGCAGTGTGCAGGAGTGGCCTTAGGTCAACTGGTGCCCTAGGCAAAAGGGCTCCATGGTGGCCACTACCACACTTCCTGGTGCTCCCATCCTTCCCTTACTACACCACATAAATAGTGGAAAAGCACCCCTGCTAGATTGGCACCCTAGACGGACGCCCAGTAGGCCTATGCCTAAGGCCAGCTATGGTAGTGTTGATATATGTCATGTGGTGGTTAAAGGCTGTGGGACAGATTTGTCAGATTTGCTGTGTTACAGACATTGAGGCCTGCTAATGCTACAAGGGCTGAGGACACCAACATGCATTCTGCACAACACTGTGCAATTTAATCACATACCTGTACATCCCACAACTGTTGCATAAGTGATATCCCCACCATGAAAGGTGGACTGTACATGTGCCTATATGTACATCCATGTGTACAGCAATGGATGTGTACATGTATGTGTATAGATATGCATATATACTATATATATATATATATATATATATATATATATATATATATATATATATATATATATATATAGTGAAAGAGAGAGACAGAGACAGAGATACATGGGGTCATATGTACCACAACAGGTGTGTGGTGACCAAGGCATGGACTGTAGACAAGTGTTGATACTGCAGTGCCATTCCACCTTCCCAAAACAGTGTACCCATTAACTACCACATAGGTAGAGATCTACCTAACAGTGAAGGTGTGATAATGGAACATTGGACACAGGTGGACAGTAGCCTCCACTTTGATGAAGACAGTGCCACACTACACCTGTAATCTGTCTGTGTGGTATGTGTCATGACAACAGATGTGTCATCTATGGAAGTATAGGGTTCCCCTCTACTCATCACAATGCCCTGTGTGGTATGTACTTCACATGACAACTAAACCAGGTGAACAGGCCACAAACAGATCTCCCAAAGGATAATACTGGCCGCAAACAGATGCCCTATGCAGACTGACTCACAAAACCACAACTACACTGTATTGCATACTGGCCACACAGAGGTGACCTCTGCCAGACATACAGAGGTATGTCACACCCATAGCTGGGTGACAACCACCATGGCAACATATCATAATCCCTCGGAGATACATGCTCTACGGCCCTAAACCTTGTCAGCTCACTAAACAGCACATGCTGGAGGGATAGGTTCCCATCTCAGAGATATGCCATACACTGGAATAGACCACATAGCAATAGCAAACAAGGCTCCTCCTTAGCAGTTGTTATAAATACCCCTGATGATTGTGTGGGAGATTGGTAATACACCCCAGGAAACACGTCTGTGGTTTAGGTTGGCAGGGGCAAGTGAAATCAAAGTACATGTGTGTCAAAGACCAGGGTAGCATATGGCTAGGCTGCCATAGGCCCTAGGGCCAATAGCATATTACCTACCTATGACATTATGCGCTCACACATGTACTTAATGCAATAGCTGCTATGTGAGGTTGAATAAGTGTAACGCTGAATGTGTGCAAGGTCTGTAAATGTGTGATAGCTTAGTGTGATGTTGTATCTGACATGGTAGCGCCTATCCTAGCTGAGAGGACAGCAACTGATGTGTAATGTACTGTTAGGCAGACATAGTAGTACAGCATATGATGTGACGTAGTTCTCCTTTGACGAATGTGGTATCTCATTGTAGGCTAAAGCAATACATGTATGCTTAGTGAGTGGTACTGCTGGTGAATCCATCACCAATATGAACTGTAGTACTACCTGAAGCTGTAGGCCTAAACAGCACAGTATGGTGTGCGTTCACATTGCTTGGAAACACTGTCATGTGTATTTCCTATAGTCTGCACAGAGGAGAGAATGCAGGCATAAGGGTGTGTATGTAGTGGCACACAGCACCATATGGTACACAGGTAATGCTCATCTGTGTTGGCATACAGTGGTGCATTGTAAGTTTGCCTGATGTGTGTGTGTGTGTGTGATTATGCCTGTACAATGGCTGCAATCATATGTGCGTTACAGGGTTAACGTGTGTATCTAGCAACATATATAGTCTTTTACAGCAGTATGCCACCTATAGTAACAACTGGACACATCTGTTAGGCAGGGCTATGGCATCAATCACTAAGATGGTTGATTGGTACTACTGTACCTGTACTTTACATCTATTACAATGGATGACATCTCTGTTCGTGCATTGGTGTGATATACACCTCTGTCTTGAGATTGTGCAATGTGTCACAAATAGTGTGTCGGGTACTGTTGTATAGTGATGTGATATATAGAGTCTGCCAGGCAGTGTTAGTTAGTTGTGGCCTGAGAACCAATAAGTGGTATTGAACGTGTGTAACCTATGACAGACAATAGGATGGTATATATGTCAGTAAAGTGATATCTGTGGGTAAAGGTGTAAAGTGTGCCACAGGACACTCTCACACATATTGTTCATATCTTTTTCAGCCAGATTGTCCACCAACGCAACCCAGCGTACACAGCGGATGAGGAAGAGGTGATACTCTACAGCCTATTTCAGTGGTACACAATGCTCTTCTCCAGAAGCAGCCAGCACCAGCAGGAGCAGACTGCACTGTGTCAGGAACTTGTTAGTCAGGTGAATGACATAGGCATGCATAACCGGACATGTGAGCAGGTACGCCATCACTGTTGTGATTTAATTAGACAAGTCCGGCGGCATGCGTCTGATATCCAAAGATAGCAGCTTGTCACAGGTGGTGAGGTAGCCATTCACCCCCCCCTTACCAGAGAGGAGGAGCTGCTCCTAAGCGTGGTGGCTTCTGGACAACAGCTACATCAACCTCTGACATGTGTTATAATACAGGCCAGAGCCACCCCGCACATCCACCTGGAGCAAGCAGGTAACATGCCCTATCTGTAGACTACAGTTAACTGTATTGTTAGATTATGTGTACGTGAGATGTGTACTGTGTGTTTAGCAGTTCCGCTGCTTAGTGTTGTGCAATACGGATAGTTTGACTAATATCCCTACACCTGTGATTGTTGACTGCTGTTGTACTGCAGTTTAGCAAACCCACTGTAGCAATGCCACAGTTGTGGCCACTGACGAACCCGCTCATATTCTCATAGGTCCCTCTGGTGTGACAACAGGGCAGCCGATCCATGCTGGTGAGTGTGTTATTCCTGCAATGTTGGTAATGAAATATGCATGTCATAGGTGAGGTGTAGGCCATGTACACATAACACACTTACGCATAATGCATGCCATGCATGTTTGCTGTGAGACATTGCACAGCTCAGTAATGTCAGTAGCTGCCTCAATGACATGCAATACACAGAGCATGACACACAGTTGTGGCAACCCCATACTGCACATTTGATAGGCATAGTTGCAACACCTGTACACAACATAAGACATTTATCACATGCAGTACACAATGTCATGCTACATATGGCGCAAAGACACACCTGCCATAAGGTCACACTTCAGTATCCCACATGTCATCCACACACACATGATGTACCTCAGGTGTAGAGGCCAATCATGGGGCTGTGCAACACTCTTCAACACATAACACAGTCATGTTAGGCAATGCTCCCTACTGGGCACCTCATACACCCATGTACAAAGTGGATGTGCAATAGTGAACGTATCAATGGCACTGCAGTTCAGGTACAGCATGCTAGGCGGTGGTCTGACACAGTAGTAGCCATGAGTGACCACAAGATGCATGATGATGATGATGGCACATGGTACTACACCCCATCCAGTTACAGTGACCACAGTACTACACATAGCAGTCGTTGCTGTGCACCTCATTGTTCTGTGCGTGCAAACATATGCACCTATACACACCATGCATAGCATGTTATGTGTGTGCTTACATATGCTAGTATACACATTTTGCACAACAGTCACCATCTGTACAAAGAGTCACATATATGCCCTGGAATGCTATTCAGTGTATAGGTCACATGACACACATTTGGTATGTGTGGTGTTTAATGTTGCAGTCATGTAGCATGTTATGTCATGGCTGGAACCAACATATCTGCAATATGTCCCATACGTACCATAACCACTGTGCAATGTCCATGTCGTGCATTGGGATTCCTTCACATCTACATGCACCACTCATCCCATGTCTGTACATTGCATGCATTTGCTACACCTGTCCCCACTATTATGTGCTATGGACACAGACACTGTCATCAGACATGGCAATCTATGTGTCACACAGATAACACATGCAGCCACGGTATGCATACCATTGAGTAATGGTGCACATGACATTGCAGAGCAGATAATACTTGCACAGCAATGTTGTGTCCATGTACACATTGTGTTCCAGGGTGTAGCCAATCACTGAACAACTACACACATGCATCAAAGCCATGTATAATGTCATTAGATAGGGCTGTCTACACTTGCACTGCATGGTGTTGAGCGACACATGGTCTGCCTGCTGACGCGTGTGTGGTGATTGCTTGCCCGTGTCACCCACCATCACCACTATTGTGTATGTGTTGGATTGCTGGTGTGTGTGTGTGTGTGTGTGTGTGTGTGTGTGTGTGTGTGTGTGTGTGTATGTGCATGTGTGCATGTGTTCATGTATGCATGTGTTCATGTGTTCATGTGTGCATGTTTGCATGTGTGCATGTGTGCATGTGTTCATGTGTTCATGTGTTCATGTGTGCATGTGTGCATGTGTACATGTGTGCATGTGTGCATGTGTGCATGTGTGCTAACATCATGTACAGATTGTACAGTGCATTTCCTGTCTTCCTTCCACAGGTGCTGAGTTAGGGGTTTCTGAATGCAGCAGGGAACCTGATGTCACCGCCACTAATAGTGGAGATGATGAGACATGTATTGTGGCACAGGAAGGTCTGACAGGGTCTGTCATTGGTCCACCAATCGACAGTACACAGTGGTCAACCCCATCTATGCGCACACTCATACTGCTAATACATCCCTCATCACCAGTGGCTGTAGCTGAGGGACAGCATACAGTTGGCATTGACCAGGAGAGTGTGGTACCTATGGCACGTGCATCCCCTCACAGCAGCCATAGCCGGATTACTGGAATGGTACCACATAGGCGGATGTCCAGGGGTTCTCGGGGGAGCACCACTGGTCATATTGCCCTGGCAGATGTGCCCCCGGAGGTATTACAACCTCCAGTATGTTCTGGACTGTAATGCAGGCACAGGCATGTATGGAATGGTACACCCGACACGGACTAAAGGCGCAGAGGGCCCATTACACTGCTATCAATGACAGCATCCATGACCTTGCCGGTGCCATCCAGAATTACACAGAGGTCATTGATAGCCATTGGAGGGAGACATTAGATGTCCTCCACAATGTGTTAGCCATGAGCCAGGACCATGCGGGAAGGATGAGAAGCCAACGCAGATGCATGCCAGCAACAGCATCAGCTGGCAGTCATCGCGGACAGACCACAGATCACAGCCGCTCCTGTAGTGGCAGTACCAGCCCCAGCAATGCTGGGGATGGCCTGTCAATTGACCATCCAACTAGATCACATGCACATGGCACTGGCCAGTCCCAGCAGCGACATGGTCCAGTCATCATACCTCTGCCTCTGATGATAGCACCCAGTCAGGGTTGGTACCCGATACTGTCCGTAGCACCCCTGTTAGGCACAGGTACTGTGTCCGTGGCCAGAGACAGTGATCTGTATGGCCTGGCAGGTACAGTCTGTGGCTGTCCCACAAACACCCGTATATGGCAGCCACATGGTGGAGTTGTGTGCATGCAGACACACACACATTTACCATACAACTAGGGCTCACACATACACACACACACATTACATCAACATTGGCCCATGCAGTACTGTTGTCCCTCACACACACACACACACACACACACACACACACACACACACACACACACACACACACACACACACACACACACACACACACACACACACACATGCCAATTGGATGGGTCAATGTTGGGCTCTGGCAAACCTACAACACACCCTGTGCATATGATGACACCTGTGCCACCTCTTGTCATCTGACACATTGTTGCAGGAATAGGCTAACATGGTTCTGATGCACAGGGTGACATTATAGCAGTGTAGCAATAGTAGCAAGTTGCCAACAGGAAGGTGTACTGATTTCCTTGTAGGTATATCTGAGCAGGCATTATGCATCACAGCTCTGATAGTCATTATAGCATTGTTTACACCAGTGTTAGGTCTGAGTATGTATTGTCCATCCATGTGCCACTTGGCTGAAGTGTACAGTGTTGCCAGCATGTGTTAGTGAGTGGACAGTGCGTGTGTGATGTGTGCATTACAAATTAGCGGGTGGACATCTGTGAACATGGTGTGTGCGCACTGTCTGCATGTACGTGCATAGTGGACACGTGGGATGTGAGACATACCCTGTTCTACACATTGTTAACATCTCATGGTATCTTTCGATGGCCAGTATGTATTCTACTACAGATATGTAATAACATGGGTACACATGTGTGTATGACATGGGTTGGCACTATGCTGTGGGTGATACCATTGATATCTGTCAATGATCTGCAGTCTGGCAGTATACGCCATCTCAACAGCATGACTATAACCAATCATTAGATGATGTTTTGACGAATGACTCACAGTTGTAGGGAACTCAGTAACAGTTGGATCCTTCCAGTACTCTACTATAACAGGAACCAGTGGTATTGACCGCCACACGTTCCTGGGACCACACCTGTGTGGCATATAGACCACTTAGGTACATGCAAACATACTAGGGATATGTCCATCCACATCTGGAAATGCATGCATTGGCCTACACTGCATTCCCCGGATGGGACGCATATCCTGCACAAGGGTATCATACAGACAGATACCTGTTGTCCAATACATGCTGTATAGCAGTACACCGTCTATGGCATAGTCATCCACATTTACTATACATACTATCCCGACAGTACCACATAGGTTGTAGCCCTGAACATGTATGCTGTGTACCAATGTGTACAGACAGACACGTGTTATGTCATCTGTCCCTTGTTATCCACATATCCATAGGTATTGTGGGGTCCCTCTGTGTTTCACATAACACATTAGGGGCCTGCATGCATATCCACAGGGCTGGTGCACACTTATAATGACTGTCCATTATTGCCAGTCATTGATGTGTATGAACATGTCTGACATATACCCCAGCAATTACCCTGACTCACAGTACTCTATAGTACGTGTCATGGGTGTGTGTGGCAGGGATGTCCTTGGCCACGGATCACTACATTGGCCAGTGTTGATGCATACATACATATGTGACCTATGATTTGAGAAGCAGCGGCACAATCTGTCGAAGGTTACAAATGAATTCATGTAGTATGCAGGCTTCACACCTATGTACTGATTGAGGTCACACGTACACAAATTTATTTGACACCCAGATACCTGATGTGTGCAATGCACATACTGTTTGAAACATATGTCATACCATAGTAAAAGCAAAACCCACACTGCATTGACCACCTGTGACACACACACACACACACACACACACACACACACACACACACACACACACACACACACACACACACACACACACACACACTCAGTGTTTGCAGGACATAAACCCCTACCTAACTATGTTATGATACTAGAGAGATGCACATTAACACGGCACGCTATATGCATTACTGGCTGGTTTCTGTTCTCCTTGAATATTTGTAGGATGCTGACATCATCAGACTTTCCGAACAGGGATTTACCTCTTTTAAAATGTGTTTTCCCAGTCTCCAAAAGGCTACTCCTCTCAAAGGAAATCACACACATGCACACCCCCCCACACACACACTTGGCATTTGTAGGACTCAAGCCCCAACCTGACTATGTTATGACACTAATGAGATATGCATTAACACGACACGCTATTTACTTTACTAGGAACATTCACTTCCAAAGCTCTATTTGTAGGATGCTGACATCATCACACTTGGCAAAGAGGTATTCACCACTCCTAATGTGTTTCCACAGTATCCAAAAAGGCCACTCTTCTCAAAGACAATCTCACACACACACATTCACACTCAGCATTTACAGGATTCAAACCCCTACCTAACTATGCTATGACACTAGTAAGATACACATTAACATGACACGCTATTTGCTTTACTGGGAGCATTCATTTCCAAAGCTCTGTTTGTAGGATGCTGACATCATCACACTTGGCAAAGAGGTATTCACTACTCCTAATGTGTTTCCACAGTCTCCAAAAAGGCCACACCTCTCAAAGCCAATCTCACACACACACATACATACAGGCACACACTCAGCAATTGCAGGATTCAAACACCTACCTAATTATGTTATGATACTAGTGAGATATGCATTAATACAATACGCTATATACTTTATTGCGTGGCTTTTATTCACATGCTATATTTGTAGGTTGCTGACATCATCAGACTGGACATGGTAATGTGTGTGCACTTAGTGTTATGCAATCCCAGGAATGAACCTTGTGGGTCAGCAGGTGTGAACATCTTGAACAGGAATACACAATTCATACCTTGTATGTTCTATCTGTCGACAAATTACCATTCCTTCATATGACAATACATATTCATGCACGGATTGTAGGTTTTGTGGATACAACATGTGTCTGTGATGTTGGTAAAGGGCTATTCAAAGTCTGTGTGGGACCTGTGTTGCTCCTGTCAGTGATGTATGTCCTGGGTGGCTGCCTTGCAAGATATCTAGCAGGTTTGGGGAACATGATGTGCTTATTATCATACCACAGATGTTTGGGTTGTGTGTTTGTCGGTTTACTCTGTTCCTGACTGCAATCATGATGGACTTCATGGACTAGCATTTCTGACTTCGTAGGCTTATAGGAATATAGTTCCCATGGTGTGTTGTGCACCAGCACTTGTGGGGTGTGCCACTTGTTGCTGTAACACATTCAACTGTGTAAGATCCTGTAGAGAGTATGAGGCTCAACAGACTGTTCGGGTGCAGTGTCTGTTTGTCCTGTCGTTCACTTATGACACATATGGGGAAACAATGTTATCCATGTGATGGGATTCATTTGGCATTGGGAGGACAAGTTTATATATTCTACATGTGATATATCCTGGTATGATGTTAGGTCCTTTTGTCACTGGGAGGTGGGTATGTATGTATGGGCCTGTCTGACAGGATGTTGACATTGTCAGTCAGGTACAGCTGACCCTGACTCAGGACATATATGACTGTACAACGATATTACTGACATAGCTGAAGGAAGTGTAATGTTTCTGTCTGTATTCCTTTGCAGATTATCTTCCCATGGCAACATTAAACCTGAACACTAAATCCCTGTTAAACTCTTTTACACACTTGACACAGTACTGATCCTTTATGATCAGTCGACAGTGTATGTCATCATTATATCCTGGCATGTCCAAAGGTCATTTTCGTGTGTACTCTCCAGTTCAGCTGGTGTATTTTGGAATTTTGACGCATTGTTACAACTGCCTTATGTACACAGGGAACACTGTCCTCCTACCAACAGACTCAGATATATGTGAGAGGTGCAACTGTATAGACAGACAGGAGGCTGAGCTTTCACAAGCCATGACTGGCACAGTCTATCGGGTGGTGAAGGTAACCACACACACCACAAATACAGTCGCACATGGACCTATGACAACAGCAAACCATATACATTGACACACAATGACATACTTGGAGCATCTAAATATACTCTGCCTAAGCAGCAGAGACATCCAAAGCAGAGACACAAACAACTGCTAACACACAACCATACAGACATATCACATAGTTCACAAAGTCATTGTGCCACACAGTCACTCCCCTTAGGCCTACACAACACACCTCATACACTTGTATTAGGTGACTGTTATTGTCGGTCACACTGACATCCCACTCACCAGGCTGAACAAGATGAAGATCACTTTGTGCTGTGTGTCGGGTGCCAGGATATACCACATGACACATGCACTGTTGTCAGTCCACTGCAAAAACAAATATGGCTCCATCATTGATCATTCTGGTGTATAAACCCTCAGACGTTCCTCCCTGGACTACATGACAAGAGACATAGAGGAGCTCTCTGATCATGTAGCCCAGGACAGTATGACCCTGACCTTGTGTAGCATCTTACCCTCACCGAGTACTATGTCACAGTATACAGATGAAATGATCACTTTTAACAGTTGCCTAACATATTGTTGTCATTCACAGGGGATCCAGTGTCTGTCAGCCTGGGATTACATGCTCAACATGCCACATACATTCACTATGGACGCCATGCACCTGTCACCCCTAGGCTTTCACAGACTGCCTTAGGCTCTTGACACACACATAGTGGCTGTTTGAAGTGAGGGTCAGAAGACATAACCACAGCCATAGATGTTACAGGGTACAGGAAACGTAGAGTGATGGTGCTCAACAACTGATGTCTAACCCTCAGAATGCCTGCACTCAGGACTTGCATCAGTATGGAATCTGTTGATATATGTGCAGTAACAAACACCTGGTTCAGGCTCACAAAAGCACAGCAGCACTAACAGGTTTTACGTCATACCATGGTTTTCAGAAACAAGATGGACCAGACAACAACAATAGGGGGGTATCCATATACATCATTCATACGCACACCTCCAGGTTGGTAACAGTGCACAAAGCATTGGGGAACGTACATGTGCAACTGAGAGTGGGCAGAACTGCATTTCAGTTTGTAGACTGTTACAGACCACACTCCCAAACTTGGGCACAACAGTCGTTATTCCTGGGAACACTGGGGAATGTGAAGGTCTCACCAAACACCATTATATTGCGTGACTTCAAATACACAAACATTGACTGGGTATACTACTCAAGCACTGACACCCTCGCATAACAGTTGCTAGGATTGTTACACTCAAATGCTATGGCAGACCTGGTCACCACACCAACAGGGGGTTAAAACATGTGGGGCCTGATCATCACCCACATGGGGACTCTATGTTCCACAACAGAGGTATACCTGTAATTGTTAAGGTTGGAACATACATTCATCTCACTAGACATACATATCCCATACACACACACATCATATGTGATCTCAGTGACATACTTCTCATGAGCAAATGTCACACTTGTACAAACTGAGGTGGCATCCCTCAATGACCCTGGGACAGTGTTAATTACGGTTCAGACCACTTCATACTTTACAAGCCCATTCTATGGACAACTACTGGAATGCATGGATCATGCTATCCCAGATAACTACTCCTCCAAAGGCAGCGGACCTGTCTAATGGACCACAGCCATTACTGAGCTATACAGGGACAGGAGGAGGCTACTACATTATAGAACACAATCACAATCAGGAAGGCATCTCTGATCAGTATTATGGTATAACTACGATCACTTGTTGATTCATCTAAGACCCACTTCTAACAGACACTTGCAAAAGACACTATGGACAATCATAAGGCCTTATTTAGTTATGTCAGGGACCTGGGTGGGAACTCACAGATATGCTGTGAGTTACTGCATAATTACAAATGATACAGTGAACCCACTGACATTGCAAACATCCTGGACAACAGGTTCAGTGGGAATGTTTCCCCACCATCCCCTCTGCTGTGCACGTCCATCACAACAGGGTGTAGCCTCCCTGACATCACAGAAGAACATGTGTGTGCTGCCCTCTCCATAGCAGACAACACAGCATCAGTGGGACCAGATGGTGTCCCAGACTGTGGCATACACGAGATTCATGACAAACTTCACACTCACATTATGTCACTGTTCAATATCACAGTTACTACAGGATATGTACCCATGGAATGGCGTACAGCTATGGTGTACCTGCTCCACAGTGCTGGCGCCACAAGGGACCCTAGACATTATTCCAATATATGCCTAACTATTCTGGTCTGCTATGCTATGGAGTGTATCATCATGGAACACATACACATACACATTGTGAACCTACAGACACTGGATCCTACACAATTTGGTTTTGTTGTGGGCATATCTTGCCTCTTGCAGATGTTTGATGTCTTTAAACAGTTAACAGGTCCATAGACGTACACAGGGTTGTCCACACAGCCTACCTGGAGCTCGCACACTATTTCTACACAATACCCCACTTGGTCTTTACACATTAGATCACCAGATTCAATATGTACTCATATGTCATAAGATGGATTGCTAACTGGATCGTGGATAGCACACACATGGTCAGTATTGCAGGTGCCATGTCTGACTATACACCAGTTACACATGGCATCCCACAGGGCTCAGTCCTGGGACCTCTCTTGTTATGTATATATTTCTGATACATACTGGCTAATACAGGAGGAATATGGATGACCATGTTTGCAGATAACTGCAAACTGTGTGCCATAAATGACTCCACAGCTGACACAAGCATCCTCAGAAAGGGTCTCACAGAGATGGATTACTGGTGCCAGAGCCATGGCCTACAGCTACCTTCCTTTAGATGCATAGTCATCACCTTTGGTAGTAACATTGTGTGCACACATTATCACATAGGTGATGATACATCACGTACAGTGTGTGTGATTTGTGATTTGGGGACATGAATACTTAGTACTCTCACCTTTGACATTCACGTTGCCAATGTTGTTGGACACACCTTCTATTTAGCCAGACTCATCCCATACGGTTTTACACCCAGATCAGGTGGGGTCATTGTGACCCTATAGTCATCAGGCACATGCTTGGATACAATGCCCCATTTTGGATGTACCTTACCCAAAACCTGCAGCAACTGGAATGTACACAGATTTACATAACCAAGTGGATCTAGGGACTCACACAGATGGTATGCACAGTTTGGCTATGGTCACCCCAGCTCTCCTCAGTTGCTTACTGCCTACTTGGATGCAGTCTGTGCCTTTTGTTTGAAGCCATGTCCATCACAGCATTGATGGACAGGCTCCACATGAGGATATCAAAGTCCCTTACAGCTACATGCTCCAGGGACAGGTATGTGAGCAATGATGGTAATAGGACATGCTGGAGGGGCATATTACCATCACAGAGGCTCCACTCACTTGGGAATGTGATCACAGTCCCACATATGCACAGACCCACGCTGACCACCTACAGGTGACATCTTCACAGGTGGATGGGTGATCGTATGTTTAGCCCTGTGATATGTTCTGGGTCCTTTCTAGACAGAGGCAGAATGAAATGAACATATGTGAGATCTTGTGTGACCTACTATTAACAGGCACAGTCTACTGATCTAGCATGATTGCAAAATACAAACACACTTTGGCTAGGCTTCTACATACCCTAGGGCAGATAGCCTAGTGTCAACCTCTGAACTTATGCTAATGTTCGGGATGCACATTGTTCAGTGCTGGTACTGATTGCAGGTTTTGTTTCTTCTTTGCTTTACCACTTCCTATGAACAACCTAGGTTTCTGCATAGCATATTTGATTGTGATTTCACTATATTATTCTGTGTCTGTTGTCATATCACTGTGTGCACATGGTGGATTGGTGAATAGTGGGAGGTTCCTGGGTTGACACATGCAACTGAGGGATATGTGTGGCCCACTGCTGTAATCAAACTTGCCCTAAGTGTGTGAGCATGCCCAGTACAGATTTTCAGTGTTTTGTTGCCTGACATTTGTCTCATAGTTTCAAGTGTGTGAGCATGCCCAGTGTGTCCTTGCAGTATGTTGGTGTCTGAGGTCCACTACATTTGTTGATGTGTGTGAACATTATCAATATTAACATTTATACTATATGTGTGCTGAATATCAGGTTCTATTATTACTGCAGGCCTCACCTTTGTGTCTTAACTCAACAGGGATTATGCTATGCCTGCAAGGTTTCCATGAGATACTTAGCATTGACTTATCAACATTTTTTTCATATAAGCTCATCATTGACATACTGTCATGGTTTAGTGGTTCTGTACTCTGACTATAGTGCACTGTATCCTGGGTTTGAGGACTCTCACTGCTTCATATTTTTCTACATGCTAGAACAGACTGCTTCAAGAAAAGTGAAGCAAATATGAACTTGTTAACCTGCTTTTGATGAACTATACCCACATTTGACCAGACTTGCACAACATTGCTCAATGTTGCCCAACATTGCTGGACAGTGCACAATATTGCTGAACATTGCCTGTAGTTATGCTACTTAGTGTGTGCAATTTTGTTTACATATACTAAACAGTGGTGAGAGCTGTTTAGCAGTGCTTTATATTGCTTAACACATAGCAATCATGCCTCAGGTGGTGCTGCAGGGCTGCCTATGTTGGATGCACATTTTACACTCCCTATACATGTTTGTTAACAGGTAGTGTCAAGTTAGGCATCGCTTTTATTATATGTGTGAGTCAGAGAGAGGTATCATTTCCAGGGTTCCTACTGAGCCAGTGTATATGCTATGCATTGCCTCTTTGCCAAGGCCAAAGCATACTGGGCACGCCTCCTTCTGCCTACTGGGGCAGGCTCAGGTTGTTCCTCCTCCGAGTCATGCTTTGCATGTGATGACCTTGGCAATGGTGGCGGGCTGTTGTGCCCGGCCCTATGCTGCTCCTGCTGCAGCTGTTTTCACAGGATCATATTGTGTAGCATAGCACATACGATGACTATTTGGGTACATGTAGTTGGTGAGTACTGCAAGGCTCCACCAGATGTGTCCAGGCACCGGAACCATGACTTGAGCAGCCCAAACACATGCTTGATTACATTTCATGTTTGTGCGTGTGCCTCATTATGGCGTTCCTGTTCATGTGTGTGTGTGTGCATTTCTGATGGGTGTAATCAGCCATGGCTCGAGTGCATATCCAGCATCCCCCACTAGGTGACCATGAGGGATGTCCCCATTGGCAAATGTCTGGTACAGCTGTGTCAGATGCCAGATATGGAAGTCATGGTAACTTCCAGGGCAGCCAGCACACACATTCATTATTATGCCCTGGGCATCACACACGACCTGGCAGTTGATGGAGGGGTAACCCTTGTGGTTATAGTAGACCCTAGCCCACTCACCAGCTGGTGCTTTGATGCGAATGTGCGTGCAGTCTATTGCACCCACTACCTCATTTTATTCCGCTATTTGCTGGAAGAGATGCATATTGCTGGCCAATACCTCATGGGAATTGGGGAAATATACATGATCACCAACGTGTGCTGCCATGGTATTCAGGAACTGGTGCAGTACCCTAGAAGCTTTTTCTGTTTTCACTTCTATTAGCTTACTGCAGTGTTGCAGTGTGTCTGAGAAAAACATACTGGAATGGTTTTTGCTGAATTTTAAGTGCTGGGCTGGGCTTGGCTAGTGTACTGCCTGTGTAATTGCCTGATTCTGATTGTTTTCACCTGCTAGCTCTGCTAGTACTCCCTGGTTAACTTCCTACTATTTGTTGTGCTTCCTTTTCCCTTTCTGTTTCCACAGGGGGCAGCGCCGCACAAACAAGAGCAAACACGCGCACACCAGCTCACATGCACGCACACATGCTTACACGGACTAAAACTTGCTTTTTCTTGTTAAAATGTGCACACACCTGGGCAAATGTGCTTACAACTGTTTACACAGCCTTACATATGCTTACTCAAGCCTACACATGTGCACTCACGCTTACACATGTGCACACTGTCTTACTCGGGTTTACTGGTATGCACACGAGCGCATGCACACTCAGCAAGAAACTTTGGTGTTATCCACAGCATACACCCTTGATTTCTTGACTTTACCTGGCCTACCTGTTGACACACCTCTTTCACTATTATGTAAATGTAAGCTGACACATGTCACTCTGCTCCAATCAGCTGCACTCCTTTCATACATACCCCGCTCATGATGTCACCTATCTTCTACTCTGTTATTCCCCTTATCCTACTCCTACACTCCACTGACTGTGCTCATTTGCTATGTAAACTTACGATTCACTATCATAACTCTCATTTGCATAGGATTGCCTACTAATGCTTAGTTACATCTCTTAGACTGAGCTTCCCCCCTTAGCAACCTCTACTCGGTGGCCATGTTGTCTTCAGCCTGCCATTCCCTTGCATTGTAAATTCATTTTAGCTATGAAATCCACATTTGTGGACCTTAATTATTAATTTTCTGCTTTTTAGGGCACCGAGCATTTGTGCGGCGCTGCACTACGGTTAAACCCTGGAAATCGTGATTAAAAAAAAGTTATTTTATTTTTAATTTGCATCACTTCCCATTGCCAATGGCCATATTTTTGGCCATTGGCATGCTTCCTCCTGTGAATGCATGCTTTTTTTCCAGCTGATATGGGTCTGTTTTGCTATTTGCAGAACCGTACTCAGTTATCAACTGAGTACATTTCTGCAAATAACACTACTCCTACTCAGACAGGTTTGGGTTTCCTGGATCGCAAATTTACCTCATTTGCATGGCTTTCGCCTGCAATTGAGGTAATTTGCATATCCCAGCCCTGTCTGTGTAGGACTAGTTTGGAGAGCTGAGTTGCACACCCCTGCCGGCTGTTCCTGGATTGTTCAGCGGACATGCTGACTTGCTGGAGTCTTACTCTACTCTTAGACTCCGTGCAAGCCTTCATGAATCCGGCCCACTATGTAAATAGTAACCCATTTTGACCTACCTTTGTTTGTGAGGAATTATTGGACTCTTTGAACATTCTGAATAAATCATTACTGTTTCTCAGTTGTTTAAGATACCCTTCTTTTTTTTAAAATAAAAACAGATGTCAAGTGATGTACCATATCAGTTGATACTTTGAGAGATGTAGTTGTAAGAGTTATTTTTTGGGACAGCTATCCTGGAATCATTTTTTGTTTCTTCTTTCTAGCATCAGTCCAAGGATTTGTTTCTTTTCTTCTTTTAAGAGTAGGACCCATTCATTCCATTTCTTCTGGGATAGACACTATGTTGTTGTTTTTGATGAATATAGTAGCTTCTTCTAAGTCATTAAAGGTTCTCATCTCATTGGCAAAAAGTATTTTTATCTTGGCTGGAAAGACCAGCTGTGCTTTAATGTTTTGTTTTAACAGTTTTATTATTGGCCAGAATTTTCTCCTTTGTTCTAGTATTCTGGAAGAATAATCATTGTCAAACCTTATCAGGCATTGATTGTATTTTAAGGGTGATTTTCTCCAAGCAGATTTTAATATTAGTTCCTTGTCCAGAAATGAAAGAAATTTCATAACTATGGATATAGGCGGAGTATTTGCTGAGTTAGAAGCAGGTTTCCTCAGTGCTCTATGTGCCCTTTCAATTCCAAACGAAAGTCCCTCTTTCAAGTCTAAAAATACAGGAATCCAGGTTAAGATTGAAATAATATCTTCTTCTTCAGTGTTTTGAGGCAGACCAAAGATCCTTATTTTATTTTTTATTTTATTTTACATTTGTTTACCGGGAAAGTCCGACTGGAACCAGGTCCATTTACAGCGGAGGCCCGGGGAGAAAAGCTCCATTACATAATGGTACAAATACAACAAATGACAAAAAGTTTCTGTACAGAGGCATATATACAATCTAGGAGATTTTACATACCTTAGTTTGATTTGAGCAAGCTTGGTATATAGATAGCAAAACTTTGAATTCCCTATTGGTAGTACAAAGCATAAAAATGAAGGAATTGAATCTGGAAAATAATGCTATTTGGGAGAAATAGTTTGTAGGATAATAGTTCCTGATAGGGAGTACAGAATAGCTGAGTTAAGCAGAGGAGATGAGGTGTGGCAAGTTAGGAGGAAAGCAGAAAAGATTTTATGTGATATAGGGACACAGCCATAATTGCAAGAGGTGTGACTTTAGTGATTTCTTGAAAAGTGAGATGGATGGTGCAGAGGAGATACTTTGGGGGAGGTTATTCCATTCCCCAGCAATGGTGTGGGAGAACAGACTTTTCCCTGCAGTGTTATTGGCTTTGGTTATGCTGAGCAGGGTTTTGTTGGATGAATGTAGAGGACGATTTGCAGAATATTGGTTTAGAAGTTGGTTTAGGGCTAGGGTTTTCAGAGGGTTCCTGATTATGTTGGAGGTAAGGACTAATTTAGGTCTGTTTTCCTAATATGAATTAGTTTTGGTGATGCATACATTAGGGTAGACAAGAGGTGGGTTTGGGATAAGGAGATTCTAGCTTGGTCCGTTAAGAACTGTTTGTGTTTGTATAGGGTTTCTAGTTTCTTATGTAACTTTGTGATGGTTTGTGAGATATGGACATTAAAGTTTAGATTTTTATCTATTTCAACCACGAGCAACTTAGTGTGAGGGGAGGAGGAGATTGTAGTTCTGTTTTTGGAGGTGATAGTGAAGCAGGTGTGGATTTGGATTTATTGGGGATACAAAGGAGTAATTTGGTCTTGCTGGGGTTTAGAATGAGTTGGATATCGGTAATCCATTGTTCCATGGAGCAGAAGGATTCTTGGGTGAGCTTTTGAAGAGTGGTTATGGATGGGGCTGAGCAGATTAGGGTGGAGTCATCTGCATACTGTATAGGTGATGCATGCAGGGTGGAAGTATGTAGTTTGTTAGTGAAAATGGTGACTAGTCAAGGACCCAGTATTGATCCTTGTGGGATGCCTATAGTAGTTGGTAATAGAGGAGATAGTGTACTTTGCCATTTAACTGATTGTTTTCTGTCAGAGAGATAGCTTCTAAACCATGAAGTAGTAGAAGGGGTGAAGAATGAGGTTGACAGAGTGTCTAAGAGTAGGTTGTGGGAGACCATATCAAATGCTTTTGATAGATCTAGGAATATGGCTGAGACAAATTTGTTGTTGTTTCTTAGATGGTTAATCTGATTGGTAAAGGAGAGTAGAGCAATGGTTGTGCTATGGTTTGGGCAGAAACCATGCTGTATGGGGGAGAGGAGGTTTTGCGAGGATAAGAAGTGCATTACCTGGGTGTGAATACATTTCTCCAAAAGCTTGGAAAGGGGAGACAAGATAGCAATTGGCCGATAGTTTGATAGTTCATAGGAGTTTCCGCCTTTGTGAAGGGGAATTATATGTGACACTTTCCATAGATGGGTACATAGGTTTCTTGTATAGAGCAGTTTACAAGAATTGAGACAGGGTAGGCTAGTGATTCTGCAGCTAATTTTAGAAAATCTATGGGCAAACCATCTGCTGCAAGTGTGGTGGGTTTTAGTTTAGAGAGTATCTTTCTAACTGAAGAGGTTGGTACAGGTGAGAGTGTGAAAGTGGGTATGTTAGTTTGTTCTACAGTGTTCTTGTTGGATAGTTGGATAGATAGTGCAAAGATAGATTCTGTGAAGTGATGGTTGAATTCTGAAGCTATGCTATCATTATCAGAATTGTTGATGGGAGATGGGGTGGTGGTTTTGTCTAGTTTTAGAAGGGTATTGATGGCCTGCCAGAACTTTTGGGGGTCTCTAGAGTGCTTGTTTTGGATGTCTAAAAAGTAGTTCTTTTTATCTACTTTTGTTTGGGTTTTGGCCTTATTTGGTAATTCTTGATATTTCTGTCTGTCTTGCATAGTGTTATTCTTTTTCCAGGTTTACCAGGCATTGTCTCTGGCTTTTATTAAGGCTTTTGTTGTCCTATTTAGCCATGGGACATAGTTAACTTTAGTCCTGAGTTTCCTGATGGGAGCTAGTATATTTAGTACATTCATAAATGTAGTATTAAAAAAATCAACTGCCTGGTCTAAAGGTAGAGTTTTTAATGGATTCCAGTCCTGTTGCTGGAGCATACTGTTAAATGTTTGTGGATTGACCCGAGTCTCCTTGAACAGCATGGGTTTGGGTATTTTTGCTTGTTTACGAAGGAGGAATGTGGGGCAGTGGTCACTCAGTGTATCAGTTAAGCAGCCCACGTGATAATTTTCTGTGGGGATGTTAAATGGTGTCCAATCTAGAATGGAGGTTTTATTGGATTTTTTGTCTACTCTGGTGGGTTCTTGAATTAGTTGTGAGAATCCAAATAAATTAATATGGTTTGAGGGGTTGTTGCAGTTGCAGGCTAGCCAGTCTAAGTTTAGGTCACCTAGCAGGATGGTTTCTTGGGGTAGATTATTTATTTCTCCTTTCCCTGTTTTCTAAGTCATCTATTTTGTTAAGCAGCAATGTATTCTCTTTAAGCAGAAATTCTTTTTGGAATTCTTCCTCTTAGTCTCCCTTCAATTTCATTTAGAAAAGTCTCTATATTTGTTATTTTTGTGTGGTGTTGCTATAATAGTTCCTTAAGAATATCAGTCTGTTTTTGAGAATTTAATTTGAGGTTTTCTAAGTCATTTTTAAAGCCATTCATCTTCAAGGATAGTTCCTGTAAGGTAGATGTTATCAATTGCAGTTCTTTTTTCAAAGCAGCATCTGGATGAGATTTCCTTGAGTTGTTCATATTCAGTAACTCAATATATCTCCAAGTTACTTGACAGGAAAATTTTTGTATATTTGTACCAAAATTGATATTTATGCATTTTAGTAGTTTATCTATAGATTTCTGACATTTTAAACTTGTAAATAATAACATTTTCCTATATTATAATACTAATTTATGGAGCTCTCAAAATTCACTGCTTTCAGTTGGCCATCTAGGCTCCACCCCTCTCTTAACATGCATTTTCTAATGGGAGTAGACAGTACAACTGTCAACTACATGTTGTTTTTAACCTCACCCTCATCTGTACATATATGCAAATGCTAACTAACCTATTCCTTAAGCCGGATACTAAGTTTGCAAAAATGACTCTCATTAAAGCTGTACCCTATTCAGGTAAGATCACCATATAATACTTAACTTTAGAAAACATTACCTCAGCAGATCATTGTACTATTTTTTTCTAACAGCATTGTTGAAATTTATTTTGTGTAGCTATGAAAGCTACAAATTCTAGAAAAATATTTAATAACTAGCAAATACAAGGCAGTCATTTACTTTACCGTATCAGCAAAGTTACAGAACCTACCTGTCTACTGGTCCTATAAAGAGTAGCTGGGAAAGAGAATACTGTAGTCATCCTATTATAAGCACAGTGTGGGGGCATGTTGTTAGACAGTAAAACTGCAGGTCATACTGCACTTTAAATCAAAAATAGAGTGCAATGACCAATGAAATGTAATTTTTAGGGCATTCGTTTATGGGAACATTTTAGACTGTAGACAAAGCCCTAAGTATGGTAGTCAGTGCATTACCAGACACAGTCAACAATTTAATAAAAACTTCACTTTTAGTAATTTTTTCAGCATGTTATACTTGGCAAATTTTGAGGCCAGACATTTCTCCTCAGCAGGGCAGGGTAATGCGGCTTGTTGGTTCCATTTGTTTTATATAGATTGGCTTACCGTCTCAGACATTCGAAAAGTGACTGGGCAATGTAGATAAGGTGGCTAGTTAGAAGTTGCACTTATATCTATCATTAGTGCTTGGAAAAACAATGGTAGAAAAGTTGATACTGGATGTGTATAAACCATGGAGGAGGAAGTTTTTAGCCAGAGTGCTTGATCCAATTTTCAGATAGTATGCAAAGTAATCTTAAACCTTCCTTTCCTCTTCAGTATTCTGGTCCTTGAAATTACAGTCCCATGGTTCGGAATTTAGGTCCTTAATATGTGTGGTCTGGCTATAAGATAAAAGAAAGCCTTATTATACCTTATACAATAGTGTATAGAAAAGTCCCTGCTAAGTATATTTGATACAGAGAGAAAGGAGTGCTAACTCATTGCACTTGACCCGTTTTTAAAGATGTTAAGCAAAACAAACTTAGTTGCCCCGTTCAGGATTCTGGCCCATGATCTGAGAGCCTTTGAGTTCAGTATTAAGGTCCTTAATGTGTGTGACCTGAGTATAAGGGGAGAGAAAGGCTACAATCTCAGTGATGCAATGTGCGGCAGTTCATTCTGTCTCACACACACACACAACACACACACACGCACACACACACACACACACACACACACACACACACACACACACACACACACAGACACGTACACACGCACACACGCACACACACAGACACACACACACACACGTATGTGCACATATACACACGCACACAAACATACGCACACACACTGACACACACACACACACACACACACACACACACACACACGCGCACACACACTAACACACACATACATGTACATGTATATATTTGTTCTCATCCTTGTTTTTATTTTTTTTTAAACAATGATCTTTGCTTTTGGAAATACATGTTACTAATACCACTCAGTGTCTGTTTATCTTCTGGTCCTCTGGTCCTCTGCTAGTGTGCAATTGTTTTGTCTATTGCTAATGTTTTTTCAGTATATGAAAACTTGCAAAGATAATGTTGTTCTGTACACTCATAGCACATCTTCTCTGTTTGATCATATATAACCAAGTAATGGGAGATCATCTGTTAGCAATACTATCAGCCTTTAATATATCTAATTGACTGACATCAGGAATTATGTCACAAAGTAACAGGCCATGAACTGACAATATATGACCTGTTATCTTGCGATGTGGAACAACACAAGCAAATGCAGGGCAGCACTTCTTCAGAGTGTAGACTTGTGGTAATTTTTAAAATGCATTTACGATAATTTTTAATTAGTATGTTTATTGTTTTAAGATAATTAACTCAAAATTAATTTGAGGGTATGGGGTCATATTTTTTATTTGAAATGGTAATTTTTATGATTTTGAAATAAAAATACGGAAAAGCTGAGTTCTCTCAGTGCCTAGTCCAGTGTCACTGATAACAGGTGTTAAGCTGCCAATTAATCTCAAGAGGTTAATGCTTTGCCTAATCTAAATCTGAAGAGAGCTTCATTGTCTTCAGATGGAATTGCTGAAAGCTTTATCACCAAGTTCTAGCGATGTTCTGGATACTTAAAGGAAAAAGCTTTCACATGATTAGTTCTCTGATGGGAGTGTATCAAAGGAGTCCATTTCACATATTTAGGAAAGATACACAAACAGCTGCATCTTGTTTTCTTGCATGTGTTTCTGTGAACCAAATTTAACTGCATGTACGTCTGTTGCTTAGTGATAGCAGTCCAAGGGATTTTAAGAATATGCACTGAAGAGTCTTGTAGTGAGTGTCAAATCCCACAAGCAGCTCATAGCTTAATGTGCCAAAAGAAATCACTCGGTAAGGATAACAAATATCTGGCAGTAGATGTCCATATACAAACTCAAGCAGTTTATTAAAGCAAAAGCACACTATCAGTAAATTAAGCCAGGCACTTCTACATGTACCTTTCATACATCATTGTCCTCATTACATCATTGTTGTTTTCAGAAGAGGAGGTGGTTCAACTAGCACCCTGGGCCAGTGCTATGAACCAGGACCCTACCCCCTCACCTCTTCAAGTGAAGAGAAAAAAAATGCTTCATTGTAATAAGCCAATTGCTGAAAACAGACATGCTTTATACTGGCAAACCAATCAGGTGGCCAGATCCACAACATCCCCCCCCCCGCCTGAACCATTCAAGTCCCGTTTCTGTGCCCTGCCCCAACCTTCAAAGTACAGTTGTGCAAGTTGGACTTACCATAACAGTAGATGTTTGAATGATAACTGCTGCAGTAGCCCTTAGCTATATTAATGGTTATATCTTGTCAAGGATATAATGACTGGCCAATGTCCAAAGCTTTAGGGCACCTTAAACACACCCAAACTGTCAAAAACTTCAAACTGAGTTCAGTAAAAGACATGTTTGGGGGAGAAGCCCTTCAAAGATGTATTGCCAGCAGAAAGAGGGAGGCTTTTCCCCTGAAAGATTTATGCTAGGAACAACAAAACATAAATGTTCACACCCTTGCATAAAAAATATACCAAAAAACAAGGGGGGTGGAGGGAGGGAGTGGCCACTGCAACAGTGGTTATTTGAGCATCTATTGTTACAGTAAGTTCAACTTTACAACTATACTGTGTTCATTGTATTGATCACTGCTCCAATAACCTTAGCTCTAGGGGTAGATTACCATAGCTAACTACATTTGGGAGGTGTTGGGAGAAGAGTCCAGAAACCAGTGGAGAATGGTCCTAGCAAAGCTTGATATGGACCTAGAGGAGAAGTAGTCAAGCTTATAGTGCTTTGTCAAAGTATGTACAGAGAACCAAGAAGCAGCTTCTAGAATATTTCTAGAATCCATCCCTTTCCAAAAATCCATAGATGAAGCTAAGGCCCTTGTAGAAAGGGACTTGACACTGCCTGCAATAGATTTGTCATGGTGAGTATAACAAAATGCAATAGCTTTAGACAACGATTTGGAAGTAATCTGTTTTGACACAGGTTGTCCTTTCTTCTTACCTTCACAAGGAATAAACTATTGATCTAAAGATCTGAGATAGATATAGTTCTGTCAGAATAGTTCATGAGTTGTCTGTGGACATCCAAGGTATGGAGTGTCCTTTCTCCCTCATTTTTAGATTCAGTAAAGAAAATGGGGAGATGGACAGTTTAGTTTAAAGTACACTTGGATACCACTTTAGGCAGTAAAGAAAGATTAGTTCTCAAAGAAACCCTGTCGCTATAGACAATGAGGTACGGTGACTCTCCATAAGAGCTTGCAACTCAGGTACCTTTCTTGCAGAGGTCAGACTAATCAGTAAAACTATTGACCATGTTAAGAACCTCAAGTTAGCCATATTAGCTGGTTCAAAGAGAGCAAGCTACCCCTTTCAAGAACATTTTGACATGATACTGTCTTGAAAGAGGAAGATTTATGGGCAGACATGTTGAAATGTCTTTTTTTTCTACTTGAGTGTTTGCCTCCTTCCCCTGTAACTTAAGTAAACTGACTCTTACATTAAGAGCTATAATACTTACCTTATAGCTTTAGGACACCTTAGGAAACCTCGTAAACTGCAATAGCCTGACATTTGAACAAGTAACCCTTGTAAAAATTCCCAAAATTGTATACTGTTGGTCTGTCTTTCCTGCTAAACATAAGTGAAATTACAGTGCTGAGTGCAAGTAACATAGTGCTGAGTGCAGATTTTAGGCCCTTACATTCAACTTACATCTGGTGTGGTATCTTGAGTCAATCAGGGTATTCCCTGTAACCACTCCAACTGTCTTCTCTTTTCCCCCACCCCCTTTCTTCAAACAGGTTAAACTGCTACAATTTGGTGATTTTTAAAATCTAAGTGCTTAGGATTTCCCTCTCTCTTCCCCCTTGTCTGACCTGGTGTGACTCAGAGTAAGTTTCTTCATTGTATGGAGTTTTTAGTGTAACTGAATGACCTGCTGCTAAATTCTGATTCTGCACAGGCTGCTCTATTTTTTTGCAGAGGCTCTATAAGTAGCTAGCGGCTTTACTGAATTTCTGTGGTAATATTTCTGTTTAAACTGAAACTGTACCAAGAGAAAGTGTATAATCAGAGCTCCTACTTGCTGCATGTGTTTTTAATGATTAAATTGCACACACACATTGAAGAAATGCTTTTATGACTTGAATAACTTGGGCTAGCTATACCTGAAGTGCTTTTACTGGCAATTTTCCAGTTGTACAATTGTGAACAATTGATTTAGTTTTTCTGGTATATCTTTACAATCTGACAAGTGTTTATTTACTGCATTGCTCTCTTGCTTAGGTTTCTTAGCTATAAATCTTAGTTCATTCTGAAGTGTGCTACTTTACCCCCTCACCCTCAAACCTTTCTGAATGTATTATTATAAAATAACTGCCTGTTGTTGCCTTCATGCTTACCCTAGAATCTCTGCTTTTCTCTTTTCCTAGTTGAACTCTACATTTCCATACACAACTGAGTCTACAGGACTGCATTTGGTCACCATAACAAAATCAGTTTCTCTCAGCATTTAAGCAGAGTAGGTTGCACACAAAAAAACATTTGTTAAGCTTTCACTTAAAGTGCTGTGTAATTAAGCAGGTCACCATTTTGGTCAGCCATAGGGCTCTTTTTTTTCTACTTGAGTGTTTGCCTCCTTCCCCTGTAACTTAAGTAAACTGACTCTTACATTAAGAGCTATAATACTTACCTTATAGCTTTAGGAACCTTAGGAAACCTTGTAAGCTGCAATAGCCCCACTACGTTCGCCCAAACTATGCTCGGACTCTCTTCGCTCCCCTTCCTGCTCCCAATTTCCTCCTGCCCACAGTACCTCTAAATTTATAGTACTATAGCCACTCCCCCACTTTCTAGATCCTATTTGCTTTCATCTGGGATAATTCCTCCCACCCCCATTCTTCTACCTACATTTTAATAGCACCTATTAGCTATCATCTGGCATTCACCCATCCCCCTTCCAGTACCTTTACCTCACCACTCTATCTTCTGGTGTTGCATCACCAGGTAAAACAGTTCCTTAACTCACTAGCTGAATCACAGATAATGATATACTCTTCTTTACTACCCCTCTTGTTCGTACCATACATCCTTACCTTGTATGAAAACCAGTTTCTCACAGGATTTCAGGTCCCAAAAGGCCATACTATCACCCCAGCTGTGAATCCTCCCACCTTCAACCATACTTACAGTACCAGGTCCTATCCAACATCTTGTTCAGTCTATCAACATCTCAACCCCAGGCACATTAGCTCTAGATCCAAACACTACCACAAACTAATAAAAAAATTCCTGAAGTCATCACCAAGTATAGACTTAACCTAATACTTGGTGGTGATATTCACTCCAACCCTGGCCCACCCACTTCAGATACACATACCCCTTCTACTTGTAATCTAAGCTACAAACCTACAATTAATAGGCCAACTAACTCTCTCCTAGCCTGTCATCTCAATATTAGAAGCATTAATAACAAGGTACATGAATTCCATGCACTTCTGGATGTCCACTCCCCTGAGATTCTCTGTTTATCTGAAACCTAGTTAAAGCCTAACACTAAAGACAATGAAGTGTTACAACCTGGGTACAACATACACAGGCTGGATCGTGCTTCAAGGAAGGGGGTGGGGTAGTTGTACTCTATAAATCTGAGTTGAATGTCACCATAGATGTAATGCAACCACCTTAGATTAATAACTCAGAGATTCTTGCCACCAAATTGCAACTTAATAAAAATAAAAACATTAATATCATCTGTATGTACATTCCCCCAGGTAACAATATATCTACACTTGAATATATCCTCCACTGGCTATCATGTCACTACCCCCAGGAAACCCTACTACTTGGAGACTTTAACATGGACTGGGGCACCTGTTCCTCAGAATCCCCAACCACCCATATTAACCTGCATGCATTTACACAAATCATATCCACCCCTACCAGGATAGATAAACCCAACCAAAAAGAAAGCATACTTGACTGGGTACTCATGAATAGTCACCCCCAACTGTACACCTCTGGTACCCTCCTTGATGGCCTAAGCGATCACCTTCTCACATATGTAATTAAGCACAAAGCCATTAATTCCCAACAACCCTTACTCAGAAAGGTTAGAAACTATAGAAACTTTGACCCTGCCAAATTCCAACAAGAACTAAACTCATGTAATTGGTCTGTTCTAAAACACCTTCCCTTAGAGGAAGCAGTAGCATACTTTAACAACAAATTTCTTGAGATCCTTGATTTGCATGTGCCTATTCGTTCAAAGAGAACCAAGGCAAAAACTGCGCCATGGCTCTCTAAAGAGTTTGAACTCAAAATTACCCTTAGAAACAAAGCATGGGCTTTATGGCGTTCTTCTAAAGACCCCCAAGATCACATTAAATATAGGCAATCCAGGAACAAACCCAAAAAGTCAATTTTACAAGACAAAAAACAATACTACTGTAATTTAAAGACAGTAAATCAAAATAACCCTCAGAAGTTTTGGGCAGGTTTATATAATTTACTACATCCTGGACAACCTTTAACACCAATCCCTGCTGCTACTATTGATAAAAACCTTGAAGATGTTTCTGACAGTTTTAACCGATTCTTTACTGAGTCAATTCAAGCCCTAGCTAGCCAACGACCTCCTAGCTCCCCTGGTCCTGAAAGTAGCACCCCTAGAAACCTATCTGCATTCAGCTTCCAACAAGTCGCCACTTCACTTATCCGTACCTTGAGTAAAAAATTAAAACCCACTACACTTTCTGCTGATCAACTCCCTGCCGAGTACCTACAAACATCAGCTGATGCTATTGCTTACCCCGTCTCAATACTAATCAATCGAACCATAGTAGAAGCTAAAATTCCCACCATCTGGAAAATATCCTATGTAATCCAACTTCACAAAAGAGGCAGCTCTACTGAATTCTCCAATTATAGGCCAATAGCTATACACTCTCCACTTGCAAAGATTATGGAAAATGTATTCATAGACAACTCATGCACCACCTAATCCAGAATCACCTTATGGCAGACAAACAGCATGGCTTCCATCCTCATTACAGCACTACTTCAGCCCTCTTAGCCTTTACCAACACCATAAACCATAACTGCAACAATAATTATATATCCTCAGCCCTCTTCTTGGATCTTTCCAAGGCATTCAATATGGTTGATCACCAACTTTTAATCCACACCCTGCAAACATTCTGTCTAGATACTAGAGCCCTTCAATTGTTTCAATCCTACCTGAATGGTCAACAGCAGGCTGTCCTCTAGCAGAACAAATTCTCAAACCTTCTGCCTAACACCCTTGGAGTACCACAAGGCTCTATACTAGGGCCCTTGCTGTTACCCATCTTCATTAACGACCTTTATACTGTCATCCCAAAAGTCAGCTGTATCCAATATGCTGATGACTCTACTCTGATTTGCTCAGCCACATCTCCAGTAAAGTTATCATCAGCTACCCAGACCACCTTT
Source organism: Protopterus annectens (assembly GCF_019279795.1). Classification (NCBI taxonomy): domain Eukaryota; kingdom Metazoa; phylum Chordata; order Ceratodontiformes; family Protopteridae; genus Protopterus; species Protopterus annectens. Next base: position 813,001,245 of record NC_056745.1, read on the forward strand.
AATACAATAGAAAACTGGCTTTCTGAATGTCGTCTGATCCTGAATCCCCAAAAAACTAAAATGCTGTTATTTTCATCAACACGTAGGTCTACCACTTGCACCTTTACCATAAATTCAAATGATGGCACAATAATCTCCCCTGACCCCTCTACAAAACTATTAGGTGTCATCACAGACAATAATCTAAAATTCGACCTACATGTTAACCAAACTATCAAAACCATCAATAAAAAACTAGGGTCACTTTACAGAATAAAAGCCTTCCTAACCCCTCCAGCTAAAATTGCCATAGCTCGCTCTCACCTTCTTTCAACCCTTCTGTATGCATCCCCTCTACTCTCGAATTTAAACAAGATTGTCCTTAACAAACTCTCAATCTGCTACAACCACATTGCCAGGTTTGCCACTAGGCTGCCTTTTTAGGACACATCATTGCACCAATCTAAATCAGCTTGGGTGGCTTGAACTACCCAGCCTAATCCAGTATAACCAACTGATTATGGCCTATAAAATCCTCTATAATCCGGACAATACTCCTGCACTTAAAATATTATCACCCCCTATAACAATCCTAGACCACTTTGATCCTCTAACAAACTACTAATTCAGACTAGCAAAATTAATAACACAGCCGGTGACTCTCTCTTTGCAAACTCTGTAAGTAGATCCTGGAACTCTCTTCCAGCTGATATTACCTTACTTTCCACCTTAGGTCAATTTAAAACTAGACTCAAACAACATTTGTCACTTAACTGGTTATGTCAATGTATCAAGCCTGGCTAACTCTCTCTAGAATGTGTAAAAATCTGTTAACCAGTTTACTGTGTAATTTAATTTAATCCTGACTTGCTCTCAGGACTAACTCTAACCTGTGGAACTTGTTTAACTTGCTTACTTATGTAATCTCTGTAAATAGTCTGTTTGTAATATGTAACGCTGGTATTATGTAATGCTGTATCCGTTTACCCTTGGAGCTTTTCTCCCTGGGCCTCCGCTGAAAATGGACATGCATCCAGTTGGACTATCCCGGTCAACAAATGTAAAATAATATAAATAAATAAATAAAATGTCTGATAAGTGAACATGATGAATAAAAAATGCCATATCATAGTAGCTCACACAAATATTGTAAAACCAGAAGACAACTAGCCCTGAATGGGTGCTGGTTATGTTGTTGGCACGAACAAGAACACCTTTTCATTTTGTTTCATAGTTTCATAGTTTTATAGTTTAGTGCTAGGCTATCTGCCCTGGGGCATTTGTAAGCCTAGCCATAGTGATGTGGCTTTCGCCACCCCATGAAATGGTACATAAATGCACAGAATAGATTTAGAATACTGTACCTCTGTCTAGTAGTGACACAGTGAAGGTCCCCTTATATAATAGAATTAGTTTACTGTGCCCCTGTCTAGTAGTGACACAGATGTGACCCCTGGGGTAAACTTACGATCTCCCATCCACTCATCAAGATTTCTCTTGAAGAGAGTCAGTGAGGGGCTCTGCCTAACATGAACTGGGATCTTGTTCCAGTGCATGGGAAGCCTCTGGGTTATGAATCTATCCCTCCAGCATGTCCTATTCATACTTGTGCCGAGGTTTAAGTCTTTAGCTCTCTTGGTTCTGATGGATTTGGATTTTTTGAGGTGGAGCATGTCCATCAGTTCCTGATTGGACATGGCCTTGTACGTCAGGCAGAGATCACCTCTGAGCAGGCGGTATGCTACTGAATAGAGCTGGAGATTTTTAGTCTGGCAGAATAAGAGATATGTTGGAGACCCTTGATCCTCTTGGTGAGGTACTTTTGTGGTCTCTCCAGCTGTTGCAAATGCCGGGTGAGGTACATACCAAATGGGGCATTGTACTCAATCATGGGTATGATGAGGGAGGAGTATAGGGGTACAATGACATCCTTGGATCTGGATGTGAATCCCTTCATGATAAGGTGTGCAAGGCAGAATGTTTTTCTAACCACTTTGGCAGTGTGGGTGTCAAATGAGAGGTCACTGTTGACTTGGGTCCCTAGGTCTCTGATTACTTTTTCCGTACTCACTGGGTTGCTGTCTATGTGATAATTTGTGGGTACTTTGTTTTTCCCAAAGGGGATGACAGTACATTTTTTGGCATTTAGTTTAAGGCCATGACTCCGGCACCAGTTGTCCATTTCTGTGAGGCCTTTTTGTAGGATGTATGTGTCCGCTGGTGTATCGACTATGGCACCTAGTTTGCAGTGATCTGCGAACTTTGTCAGCCACAACCCTCCCATGTTTGCTTTAACATCTGAGAAATAAATGCCGAACAAGAGGGGTCCCAGGACAGATCCCTGTGGGATACCACTTGTGACTGGCTTTGAGTCTGACATTGCTCCAGCGATTTTAACTTTATGGGTTCTGTCCTTTAGCCAGTTTGCAACCCATCTAGTGACATAGGGGTTTACATTTAAGCTGTTGAGCTTATCTATGATGCCTGAGTGGGGTATTGTGTCGAAGGCCTTAGCCAAGTCCAGGTAGGCTGTATGGACTGCTTTGCCCTCATCAATGGCTCTAGTGACCATTTCGAAAAAGTCAACCAGGTTCAAAAGGCAGGATCTGCCCTTTACAAAGCCAAACTGGGTAGGGTCAAGTGTCTGTAGGTCCCCAATGTCTCTGTTTATGAGTTCCATAATGATTATTTCCATAGCTTTGCAGACCAGGCTGGTTAAGCTTATGGGGCGGTAGTTCCCAGGGTCTGTAGAGGTACCCCCTTTGTGGAGTGGGACCACTGTTGCTGTACGCCAGTGTTCAGGTACATATCCTGTAGTAAGGCTAAGATTAAATAGCATTTTTATGTGTGGGTTTAGCTCCTCTTGGAGTTTACGTAGCATGCAACCCGGGATACCGTCAGGTCCCATTGATGCTGTCTTTTTAGCTTTGCTAAGGGCGGCTCTCACTTGGACATCTGAGATGACAGGGAGATTACATGCAGCTGGGATAAGTATTTCTTCTTTTGGGGGTGAGGGAGGGGAGAAATTTGCACTGAACCTGTCAGCCAGAATGTTGGAAATATCTGTGGGTTCAGTGTATTTTTTGTTGTTGTGAACTAACTCTGAGCATATCTAAGGGTTTCCCCCCAGGTTTCTAACATAGCTGAAGAAGGCTTTGTGGTTATCTTTAGTGTCCTTAGCGATTTTTCTCTCAAAGTTGGCCTTGGATATTTTTATGAGAGAACATAGTTTTCTGCTAGTGTTGATCAGAGATGTCTTCCCTTTATGGGATTTTGCTCTGTCGTGCAGTAGCTTCCTTCTTTTGTTATACAATTTGTTAATGGCTGAGGTCCACCAGACAGGACGCTTGTCTTTGGTGGAGAGGGACTTGGATTTATTTGGGATTGCATGATCCATGCATTCTTGGAGATGTTCATAGAAAGCATTTGTGAAGGATTCAACATTGTGGGATGTGGTATCCACTGGCCCAGTGGGCTTAAAGGATACCATCTCAGTCTTAAGAAGAGTGAAGTCTGCTTTTGAGAAGTTTTTCACTGTGGTCTTTTGTGCTGGGGGTGGAGGTGGGACACGTATATCCAGGGTGATTAGTTTGTGGTCAGATCTCACTAGTGAGGGGTATACTTCCGGTGTGGAGCATTTTGTCCCCATGTTTGTGATGATCAGGTCTAGTATATTATCTCCCCTAGTGGGAGAGGTGACTAGTTGTTCCAGTGCATTTGAATTTATGAATTCCAGGAACCTTTGGGCTAGGGTGTTAGGGCTAGAATAATGTACCCAATCTATGTTAGGGTAGTTGAAGTCTCCCAGTATGATGGTATTATGTGATACATTCATATCCTCCAATGTCTTCAGGAAGGCTGAGTGGGGTTCCTGAGATTGGGAGGGTGGTCTGTAACGTGCTACCAGTTGTATAGAAGTTTTGCCTATGGTTAGTTGCACCTGTATGGTCTCCGATGCTTCATGTGTTGCTACAAACCTGGAGGTGTGGGTGTCCTTGATGAATATGGACAGTCCCCCTCCCTTTGTGGTTCGGCCTGGGTTTTGGGGCCGAAAAGCATGATACGAGGTATAGCCTGGTAGCGCTGGGGTGCTCTCAGGAGCCTTGAACCAGGTTTCAGTTACTGCACAGACATCGATGTTCTCCATACTGAGGAGTGCATCGAGTGCCTGCATCTTGAGATTTAGATTTCTGGCATTGAGCAGCATTACCCTTAGTTTTTTTCCATTTTTGTTTTCTAAAGAGGTGGGTTTGTCTTTTGAGCCTTGCCTAAAAAAGGCACTATGGGGGTGGCAAGAGCCTTAGCCAATATCCGGAAGCCCAGTGGTGACAGGTGCAAGCCATCCCTTGCGAAGCAGCGTGGCTTGGCCAACATGTCATCCCAGGCAGAATGACACCAGTACTTGAGCCAACTATTAAAGCTGATCATCTTGTCTTTGTATTGTGGCATCATTCTTGGTGAGGGCTAGATGCTGCTCAGGGTCAGGGTCATACCAGCCTGGGCTACATAATCAGAGAGCTCCTCTATGTCTCTTTTCATGTAGTCCAGGGAGGTACGTCTCAGGTCATTATGATTTTCTAATAGCAGACTTTCTTGTCTCCATTAGTATCTGCTGCAAGTCCACAGTAAAAAGGTGCCTAGAAGGAATTAAGATCTTATCATCCAGGCAGTCAGTTGAAAATGATTGATATCGGAGAGTATCAAACACCCCTGTTCTTATGTGACTAGTTCTAATCTGTGAGCAAGCTTGTGGTAATTTTCCCTTGGTCATTTTTGAAAGAAGGGAGAACCATAGTTGCCAAGGCTAGACAGGAGTCACCACAATGATCTTGGGAGGCTCCTTCTGAATCTTATTCGTGGAACGGGTTAAAAAGCTGACTGGATCATTCCTGTCCAAATAAAAGTAAAGGCATCTGTCTTCCAGGCCTTCTTGCTAGAGTCCTGAACAGAATCATGCCAGTTGATGGTTCAAAGAAAGGACAAAAAGCTCTACTTGAGAACTCCCCACTGAGGGATCAAATATTGGAAATTCTCCTGATCTTATTTCTGTTCATAAGGGTCTGCCCTGGTCCTGCTCAGCTTGCCTATCACACAATGTTTGTTCTGATGGAATGTTGGATGCAAGTAGCGTGAGATTTTGTTGTGAAGCTATATCCCAAGTCAATATGGCTAGTTTGCAAAAAGGGTATAACCTAGCTCCCCCCTTACTTATTGATGTACAAGAAGAATGTGGTATTGTCTGAAAGCACTTTGAAGATGTCCTTAGTGTCAGACATGGTTCAGAGAGTTGAGTCCTAGATATTTATGTGCTTGCATCTATCCCTGGTGTCCCACACCCCTATACGTTTATCCCCCTGAAACTGCTCCCAAAGCAAAGTCCAAAGCATCTGTGGTGACTGGCTGCTTTGGAGCAAGGAGGGAGAAGGAGAAACTTGGATTACGGATATCTTTTGTCTCCAGCAAAAAACAAATCTCTTCTGACAAACCCCAGTACTGAGATTTGAAAAGATAAAGGGTATTGATGCTGGGATCAAAGAGATTTCATATACCAATGTATAATTTTCATGTGGAGTCTTGCCAGAGGTATTATGATAATCATAAATGCTATGAGACCTAAAATCCTGAGGTATTTCCTCACAGTGACCAAAGTCTGACTGAAAAACATTAGGAGCAGATCTAAATAAGTGTCTGTTTTTGGAAGAAAAGTTCTTTGAACTGAGGCATCTAGTTGACTTCTTAGGAGCACAGTCCTGTGTGAAGGAGTCAAAAAAGACTATTGACTATTCTCTTGGAATCCCAGCTTGTGTAAGAAATCTCTCACCCAAGAGAGAGATTCTTGGCACTTTGAAAAAGACTCTGGAAAGATAAGCAAGTTGTCAAAAGATGGAACAATGTGGTTACCCTATAGCCTGAAGTAAGCTATAACTGGAGTTAGACACTTTGTAAACATTCTTGGTGCAGTGGAAAGTCCAAAGATTAAGGTAGATAACTTGATAATGTGATCCAGACATATGAAGCCTTAACAAATGCCTGAAGTCTGGATGAATGAAGATGTGATGATAAACATCTTATAAGATCGTGTTACCAGGCAACATGAAAGAGGAAGAAGAGGTAACATGTTGTGAAGTGACATAATTTTGAATTAGGGTAATATCATAAACAGATTTAGGAAAGAAAGATCCAGAACTGCTCTCTAAGCATTTTCTTTTTTGGAATTAGGAACAGCCTTGAATAAAAAACCTTCTCCACTTGGGAAGGTGGAACTGGTTCTACCAGTTTTTCTGACAGCATGTGATGAAGAACAAGTGTAAACAAAACATACTGATCTGGAGGATGAAGGATGACCCACTGGAAAGGAGGAATTTCTTCCCACTGCCATCTGTAATCTAGATGAATAATATTCAGAATCAATTTGTCTGAAGAAATCTTTTGCCAAAGAGAAAAAAGGAGATTGACTTTCTGGATGAAAAATGGGGGGCCATGATGGGACTGGGTCACAAGGTCGGTTGAATAGTCAATCAGACATATGATTTTGGGAGGTTAGAGACTTTTTGGCACTCTCTTGCCATTCCTTCTTAAACATCTGTTTACCTAAATTGTCTTGAGTCTGTTTATTCTGCTTTACACCAAAAATCAAAGAGGAAAAAGAAAATCCCTTAGACAATTCAGAAAAGGATAGCTGAAAAGTCTTAGCTTCCCTGGATCAGCTTGCTCCTTGCATTTCACTTTTTGATCACCTTTGCAGCAGAGGGGCCAAGCAGCACATCTCTGACCAAGGAAGGATTTAAAACCTAATTTTTTAACATCATCTGGAAGGTTCTAAGAGTGGAGCAATGCAAGCCTCCTTAAAACAGCACCAGTGGCCATAGCCCTGGAAGAAGAATCAACAGTCATAAAACACACAGCCAACAAAAAGTAGTGATCTATACAAAAGGAGAAAATAAGTTAATTAATGCAGATTTTTCCTCACTTGAAGAAACTAGAGATAAAATATTCCTCATACTTTCACAATTTGTCAGAACAAGCTTTAATGTTTCAATCTGACAATTCAAAATTCTGAAAACCAAAGTTGAAGAAGTAGATACTTTTTCCCCATACCTGTCAATAATTTTCCCATCATTATCAGAGAAAGTAGGATTGAAGTTACCCATGTGCTTAACTGCAGTGAGATCAATTAAGGTTATAGCCATGTCCAGGTTTGGGAATAGTGTAGAAAAATCCAAAAAGACTGTGGAATTTTATACAGCTGGCTGAATAAAAGGAAAATTTGCAGACAGTCGCACACACATCCTCTACAGCTGACAGAACAGGAAGGATGGGTGTAGGTTCTGGAAAATCCTTCTACAAAACTCATATCATTTTCTGAGGTATTGAGAAACCTCAGTGTTTTCTATTCTATCAATAGTCTCAGAGAAAAAGAACCCCCCACAGGGAAAATAATAAACTGAGCACTTTTGTGAGTCTGAATCAGAAATCTGAGTAAAAATCCCCAAATACATCCTGCATCTTCTTTTTAAGATTCAGAAACTTTAATCTCTACAGGAAAAGAGGAATTCCTCTCTCTTTTATCCGAAACTACTTTACAAGAAGGGACAATAGCGTGAATTAAACCCCAAGCCAGTCCCAGTAAATTGTTTCTACCAAAAGAAATTTAAGAAGTAAATACATGCTTGGTTTTCTGTTTCTTTATGACAGGAAAAATGGGGTTAACCATGTTATTAATGGCAGCAGATGTTTCCCCTGCGATGGGCACAGCATTCTGACACAACAGTGGAATATTCCATGTCCTCTCTCCCAGAACCACCAAAAGTTACTCTCTCTTGCCTACTGAGGGGACTCTAACAGCCACAGAGGTTGTGGCTAACCCACAGTCCATAGTGGCTGCAGGTGCTACATCAAAGGGTTCTGGAGTAAACAGTGAGTGGTCTGAGGTACAACAAATGGCCACCACAGAGTCACCCACCTGTGTCTGAGGAATGTTTGCTTAAACTTTTTCTTTTTGTGGCTGGAAGAAGGACTGATCACAGGACTGGAAGTCTGTTCCATAGTCAAGTCAAAAATGGTGCCTCTTTCGCTGGGAAGAAAAACAGCAAATGCCAGTAAAACTACCAGTCCACAAATGTTACTTTTTCTGACAGAAAAAAAAAACACAGTAAAAAGCACTTTCAAGTGCTATGCCAGCCCCACCAAGAAAAAATAAATACAGGCCACAAGTGAAGGAGTAAAAAGCTTTATGTATATATTTTAAGCTTTTTAAGCTTTTTACGCCTTCACTTGTGGCCTGGAGTCTTATTTTTTATTTAGTTATTCAGTTTCTATTTTTGTGAGTTTTAAAAATAAATACAGGGCCAGATTCGAGAATGGCTACATATCACAATGCTATCATGTGCATGTTGTGCTGTGACTCACACACAATAGCCTTTTATTTTGTATTCATTAAATGGCTCTACACATTGTGTAGAGCTGCCAAACAAAGATAAATAGCAGAATGTGCTTATGGAAGCATAACTATCCAAATTGCATGCTAACTAACCAATCCAAGATGGTAGAGCCATTCAGGAAGCTATAAAATAATTGAGTACACTTGGTGTACCTCTTTGAAATACACTCACCATCGCACTTAGAAAAAAAAATGTTAGCGGCAGCTGTTATCTTGTATGTGTATGTGCAACAGACTCAAATCTATGCTGCTGCTGCTGTTCAGGATGCTGATAGACCTTAGTCAAGGGGAAGAAGTGTGTTCAGACCCCATTTAACAAAGCATGGATTGCATGATATTGAAACTACGATAAAATATTCCTCATACTTTCACAATAAGGCAGAACAAGTTTTAACATTTGAACCTGACAATTCAGATTTCTGAAAACCAAAGTACATACTTTTCCCGATACCTATCAATAATTTTCCCATCCTTATCAGAGAAAGTAGGATTGGAGTTAACCAAGTGTTTAACAGCAGTGAGATCAACTAAGGGTATAGCCATGTCCAGGGAACAGTGTAGAAAAATCTAAAAGACTGTGGAATTTTATGCAGCTGGCTGACTAAAAGGAAAACTTGCAGACAGTTGTACACACATCCTCTAAAGCTGACAGAACAGGAGGGATGGGTCTAGGTTCTGGAAAATCTTTCTACAAAACTCATATAATTTTATTTTTTTTAAACAATTTTATTGAAATTTAAATATAATAATTTTATAAGCAATCACATAGAATTATACAGAAGAATATATACTACAAAACTAAAAATTGGATGACATACATTTATCCTATATGGATATATAAATAAAATTAACAAAATCATAAAAAACTAAAGTATATACAAAGACACCCAGAATTCATGTTCAGAATATAATAAACATATCATGTTGTGATAGAATTCATCAATGAAAATGACAAAAGTTTATTACCTATGAAGTAAATTCATATTTTCCAACAAATTTTGTAAATTGACCCACAAATGATGTTCATATGTCCTTCTAGTTGTTCTAGAAGTAATGGTTTTAATTTGTAAATGACAATCTCCTTTTAATATATTAGTGAACTCATGAAAAGTTGGAGGAGATTTTGAAATGCAGTTTTTCATTATTGTCTTTCTAGCCACTGCCAGTATGGACCAAAGAAATGGATATTTTATTTTTCTAACACACTGAGAAATGGGTGCATTAAATATAACCAGATATTTGTTTAATATAAAGTTATCTGAAAAAAGTGCTTGCAATAAATCATTTACATTCTTCCAGAATGTGGTTAAATCAGGACAGTCAAAAAACATGAGCCCAGTTGATGTCTATATTAGAATTACATCTATTACACTTGTTTTTTTTTTTTTTTTTTTTTTTTTTTTTGTTAATTCTATTCATTAATTGAGGTTTGCAAAAAGATCTGTTCATGAATCTCCAAGTATATATTTTCCATTTCAAGGAAAATTATGTTCTCCCAGCTGATTGTAGTATATTAACTTGTTCTTGCTCACTTGGGAGATTATTATTAATTGAATTATAGTAATTACAGTAGTTATGTGGACAATAACATGTTTCTTCTCTCAGTACTCTGTATACAAAGGAGAGACTGCCTGAATATGTATGTTTATGTAGTAAAATTGATTGCAAGATTTGCAATAAGATCATAGAGTCGAATTTATTGTTAGATGGTATTAAATGTAATTTATTATCTAAGTATATTAAAGAGATTGTATATCTAGCCATGTGGAATTATCAAAACCATATTCCTGTAAGATATAGTCAACTGATTTGGTCTTATATTTAGATGTTAATTGAAACCAGAATTTAAGCGCCTTATTTTTAAATAAGTTAATCTTGCTAGACTCTGAGGTTAAAAAAGTCTCTTGTGTGAATGCTATAGGAAACAAAAAAAAACAATCTTTGCATTTAAGATGTTTATATATAAAATTCCTAAAATTAATTATAATAGTATGTAAATAGCTGTTACTATGTATGGGAATGTGGCTGAGAAAATAATCTTTTAATATGAATAAAATAGGGCTATTTATGTATCCTAATTGATATGTTGAATGTCTCTTAATAAGCTGCATAGCTGATGCTTCCATTAAATATTTCCATTTTGCAGAATATGTAATATCTAAAAGTTGTGTGATTGTTATGATTATAGAGGAAATCGAATAAATATATACATCTGGAAAAGCTATTCCGCCGTTATTCCAGCTATTAGTGTGTTGATTAATTGTAATTCTAGTTTTTTTCTGAGACCAGAAGAATCTGAGAATCATGGAATTTAATTTATTGATAAACTTTTTTGAGGGTAAAATTTGAATAGATTGTATGATGTATAACATTTTGGGTAAAATTATCATTTTTATAATAGTTAGTCTTCCTTCCACATTGAATAGAATAGTGTTCCCTTTTGAAAATAAGTCTTGAATATTTTGTAAACATTTATTGTAATTTAGGTGTATTATTGATTTTTATATCTTTAGCAAGCATAATTCCAAGGTAAATAAAATGAGCTATATTAGAAGTATGCTGAGCATTTTTTTTTAGATTTTTTTATTACTATTAATGTATATGGGTAAAATTTTAGTTTTATTATCATTAAAAGACAGACCAGACATCATCTGAAAGATTTTAATTGAATCAAATAATGAAAAATTGAAGACTCATTCCCTTTTGTGGTGATAAGTATATTGTCTGCTAATAATTGGATCTTAACCATTATATCTTTATCTAACTCCACACCTTCTATGTACTTATTATTTCTTATTTCATTTGCCCAAGGTTCCATAATCAGAGTAAACAAAAGAGGAGAAAGAGGGCAACTTTGTTTGGTACCTTTTATGATTGGAATTTTATTTGAAATATAAGATCCTATTTTGATATATGCAAAGGTTTCTTCCTATAAATGTTTTAGTAGATTAATAAAATTATATGAGAAATTTAGGCATTCCAAAAGAATAAATAAATAATTCAAATTTATTGAATCAAATGCTGCATTTACATCAAGACTAATTAATGTTAGATTTATTTTTTTTTTCTTTGGGAAAAATCAATAATAGCTAGAGTTCATTTTATATTATCAAAAGTACTTCTATTAGACACAAATCCAGTCTGGTCTTCATCGATTAATTGGAATAAGAATCTCTTTAATCTTTCGGAAAAAATATTCATAAACATCTTATAATCAATATTCAATAAAGATATTGGTCTATAAGAAGAACAAAATGTTGGGTCTTTGTTTGATTTAAGGATAGGGGATATAAATATATATTTCCATGATGGGGTATAGAAATATTATTTTGGGTGGCATTATATACATTATGTAGTAAGAAGATAGCCATTTTGGGCATAATCTTGTAAATTTCTGGAATAATTCCATCATTTCCTTGAGCTTTATTAAATTTGAGTTTATTAATTTGATTTTGTATGTCAGTTAAAGAAATTTGGTTATCAATAACTTCAATTTGTTGTTTATTAAGTCTGTTATATAGATTGCTATTGATAAAAATTTAATATTATCTTCAGATTCTATTTGTTGTTTAGATTGATTGATTTCATGAAAATGATTTCTAAATTCTTCTATTATATCTTGAGTAATATGAACATCTTTTTTTCTTTGTAGAATGTATTTCTTTAATATGGTTATGTTTATTTAATCTCTTAGTCATATTCTTAAGATTAGATAGGTATTTAGGAATAACCAAATATGCAAGAAATTTGTATTTTTCTAGAGTTATCATATCATTTTCTAAGGTATTGAGAAACCTCAGTGTTTTCCCACTGAAAACACTGGCACATTCTATCAATAGTCACAGAGAAAAAGAACCCCCCACAGGGGAAAATAATAAACTGACCACTCTTGTGAGTCTGAATCATAAATCTGAGTACAAATCTCCAAATACATCCTGCATCTTCTTGTTCAGATTCAGAAACTTTAATCTCCTCAGGAAAAAAAGAATCCCTCTCTCTTTTACCAGAAACTACTTTACAAAAAGGGACAATAGCCTGAATTAAGCCCCGAGCCAGTCCCAGTAAATTATTCCTACCAAAAGAAATTTAAGGAGCAGTAGATACATGCTTGGTTTTCTATTTCGTTTTGACAGGAAAAATGGGGTCAACCATGTCACTAATGGCAGCAGGTGCTTCCCCTGTGATTGGGCACAGCATTCTGTCACAACAGGGAAACATTCCATGTCCCCACTCCCAGGACCACCAAATGTGGCTCTCCCTTGCCCACTGAGGGGACTCTAACAGCCACAGAGGTTGTGGCTAAGCCCCAGTCCATATTGGCTGCAGGTGCTACATCAAAGGGTTCTGGGGTAAAAGGTAAGTGGTCTGAGGTACAACACATGGCCAGCCCCACCAAGAAAAAATGAATACAAAGCCAGATTCAAGAATGGCTATATGTCACACTGCTATCATGTGCGTGTTGTGGTGTGACGCACACACAATAGCCTTTTATTTTTTATTCATTAAATAGCTCTACACATTGTGTAGAGCTGCCAAACAAAAATAAATAGCAGAATATGCTAATGGAAGCACAACTAGCCAAATCATATGTTAATTAACCGATCCAAGATGATAGAGCCATTCAGGAAGCTATAAATTAATTGAGTACACTTGGTGTACCTCTTTGAAATACACCCACCATCACACTTAGAAAAAAAAACATTAGCGGTAGCTGTTCTCTTGTATGTGTATAGGTTCATAGGTTCATAGGTAGGTACTAGTCTATTGGCCCTAGGGCCTATTTAAGCCAAGCAAACAGTACCCTGGTGTTTGCCACCCAAGAAAAATATTTTCCTGTGCTCCTGTCAAGTAGAGCAACAGAAGTGATCTCTGGGGTGAATTTCCTATCTCCCATCCAATCATTAAGATTTTTGTTGAAGAGTGCTAATGAGTAGCATTGTTTGATATAGATAGGTAGTTTGTTCCAGGGTATGGGAAGTCTCTGGGACAGGAATCTATCCCTCCAGCATGTTCTGTTTATTGCGCTGACAAGGTTTAGGTCCCTAGAGCATGTAGCTTGGAGGGAATGGGATTTCTTTAAGTGGAGAATGTCCAACAGCTCTCAGTTTGACATAGCTTTGTATGTTAGGCAGATATCGTCTCTAAGTAGACAATATAAGACAGAGTAAAGCTGGAGTTTTTTGAGACGGGCTGCATAGGGCATCTGTTTGAGGCTGGTAATCCTCTTTGTAAGATATTTCTGCATCCTTTCCAGTTGTTGTAGATGTCTTGTGTGGTACATACCAAAAGGGGCGTTGTACTCTATAATGGGTCTAATGAGTGATGAGTAGAGGGGAACAATGACCTCTTTTTTCCTGGATGAAAAACCTTTTGTGATGAGGTGTGCCACGTAGAAAGATTTCCTGACTACTGTGGCAATGTGATTATCAAAGGAGAGACTACTGTCCACCTGTGTCCCAAGGTCTTTTATCACACTTTTGGTGTTAAGTAGATTACCAAATATGTGGTAGTTCATGGGTACAGAGTTTTTACCAAAAGGGATGACAATACACTTTTCGGCATTGAGCTTGAGGCCATGGCTTTGATACCAGGCATCTGTTTCAGTGAGTCCCTTTTTTAGGATGTCCACATCGTTAGGAGCTTTGATTATGGCTCTTAGTTTGCAGTCATCTGTGAACTTTGTTAGCCAAAAGCTTTCTGTGTTAGCCTGTACTTCAGAGAAGTAGATACCAAACAGGAGAGGACCTAGAACTGAACCCTGTGGTACTCCACTTGTCACTTGTCTGAAGTTGGATTTAGAGTCTGCTACTTTCACAGTGTGGGTTCTATCAGTGAGCCAGTTGGCAACCCATCTTGTAACATAGGGATTTATACCTAGTTTAGTGAGTTTATCTATAATTCCAGAGTGAGGGATGGTGTCAAAAGCCTTGGTGAGATCTAGATAGGCTGTGTGAATCACCTTACCCTCATCTATGGCTTTGGTGACCACTTCAAAGAAGTCTATCAGGTTTAGAAGACATGATCTGCCTTTTACAAACCCAAACTGGGTAGGGTCCAGAGTTTGGAGATTACCAATGTCATTGTTTATAAGTTCCATGATGATATGTTCCATAACCTTGCAGACCAGACTCATCAGGCTAATGGGGTGGTAGTTCACTGGGTCCGTGGTGGCTCCCCCTTTGTGGAGTGGGATAACCGTTGCTGTGCACCATTCAGTGGGCACAGGGATAACCGTTGCTGTGCACCATTCAGTGGGCACAAAGCCTGAGGTGAGGCTATGATTGAACATGGTACTTAGGTGGGGTTCCAGTTCATTCTGTAGTTCATGTAGAATGCAGCCTGGGATGTTGTCAGGTTCCATGGATGCTGTGTTCTTGGCTTTGTATGTGCAACAGACTCAAATCTATGCTGCAGCTGCTGCTTGGGATGCTGATAGACCTCGGTCAAGAGGAAGAAGTGTGTTCAAACCCTGTTTAACAAAGCATGGACTGCATAATATTGAAATATTAAAATGATACAGGGTTGATAGAGAAATGTTATATAGGAACTCTGCAACCTTTGCCACCCCCACCTCAGACCCAGGGGAAATTGAGGAGTACCTATACCTGTAGAAACTAAGTTATGAGTAGTTTTAAGGATATTAGCTATTGGTATATTTCAGAGACCCACTGGGGATATACTAGGGATTTCACAGGCCTCAGCCTCCAGAATATTGCACCAATCTCTTAATGCTATACTAGAACATGCAAGGGAGTACATCTGTTTTCCATGCACACCTGAGGAGACAGCAAGATCAGTGCAGGAATTATATGTTGTATCACACTTCCCTGATGTTTTGGGGGCCATAGACTGCACTCACAGAGAAATAAAAGCCCGAGATGGTGAACAGGGAAGGGCATACATCAACAAGAAGGGGTTCTACTCAATCAACTGACAGGATCATCCTAAATGGGTGTATAGGCAACCCAGGCAGTTATTATGACTCACACATATGACACGCCTCTCAGCTTTACACAAGATTTGCTATGGGTGATGTTCCACAAGGCCATCTGTTGGATGGTGCAGATTATGCACTGAGACCATGGCTCATGACACCCATCAGAAATGCACACACACCCACAGAAAAAGGATTCAGTGATGCCCAAGCTCAGACTAGAAACATCACAAAGCATGTGTTTGGCATGTTGAAGTAACATTTCCATTGTCTAGACATATTAAGGGGTGCCCTGCAGTAAGATCCAGGCACCTGTACAGAAATATTCACAGTCTGTGCCATGCTGTACAATATTATCTTGAGGAAACAGCTGCAGCAGGGACAGGAAGGGCTTGAACCACACATGCCTAGATCACAGGCAGGGCCAGCACCTCCAGCACATACAGACATGGATTCTGAGGGAGAACCTCCAGCTGCAGATGGAGGCGGCAAATGTAGGTGTGCTCAACATGTTCTTGCCCTGGAATAATAGACAAAGGATAGCACACACACTCACCAGCTAAGAGGCAAAGGACAGCACACATACTCACCAGCTAAGAAGCAAAGGATAGTACACACACTTACCAGTGAAGAAATATACATAACAACCTAAACACATACAAATATTACAACTGATGCCACCCAATGTCAACAGACTTTACTTCCCCATGTTATGGCTGTGTACAGACAGCATCAGACAGGCACATCCCCAAAAGACATGATTCATGCTTGCAGTAGTGTCAAGGTAAATGTGGAACCTCCAGTATATGAAAGAAAATAAGTATAACTGATATACCTGCATACTGTTACTCATAAACGTACTCAATCAGAACCAGCGTGAGGTGTCTACCAATGGTATTATTCCCTGATAGGAATTATATCTGCAATATACAGCTATGCATTGTACTCAATAATGGGTGTCAAGCTAGTCACTTACCCACTGTACACAAAACAGTTAACAGGAAAATTCCATCAACAGTTTCACAAGTAGAGCAATAAGCAAAAATGCAGTATCAGTGATTTTAATGCATGACTTATAATACTAACTGATAAAAATCCTTCTAAAATGAGTAGGTACAAAAACATCACAAATATTATTGTGTAATATGTATGTATAATATCAACATAGTGAGAAAAACTCACTTAGCTATACACTGTGTGCCTCAGACATATATGCAACCCTAAGTCAAACCAAAATGAACAAAGGGCATGGCACAGACATCATTGTTGCACAGGGTTAGGGGGTGGGGAGCAGTAGGCCAAGGCTGACACTAAATATTGCATGTGGGTGAGTAAGAATTCCTTAACTAACAGGAGATGTATCCCAATCAATATTAAGGTTTACTTAGCTTGCATGTGAGTGAGTGAGTATTATCAGCTTTTGTGAAATGTGAGTGTTTGTATGTGTATGTGTCTGCATGAACACAATCAAGCTCTGTGTTAGCACTATGTCCTGGCATGTGAGACAGGTATGAGCCATGCATGGTAGAGTTTTCAGTTCAGTGTCATCACACCTGACCACGTGAACTGCCTATACCAGGAGTTCCACTGCCACTTCCGTGTCCTGGTGTGAAGTGAGGGTGCTACCTGAATGTGACTGATGTCTGCTGGACAAACTCTCTACACAACTACATCCAGGACCACGACCCCATGACCTACCACATCTGGATGTGGACACCTCAATGACTGATGGAGCAGTGGAAGTACTGCCACTATTGGAGAAGGATCTGGCATGGCCACATCAGCTAGCTCTAGGAGATGTTATGGCTCTACAGACATGAGGATGCAGACACTCCCCAAGAAGATGTTCCATCACAGACACTACCCCATCCAGTGTGTCAGTCATCCTATTCAATGAATCTCCCATATGGTTGAAGCAGTTATGCATGTCAGAATGTGCCACATTTAGGATTCACACTATCTCTTCTGAGGCCCTGGTGGAATGTGCCTGTACCTCCATGGTGGCCCTATACTTACATCTAGTGACACATAATGACACAACAGCATCAGGACAAGGATGTACAGTAGGTCTCCTACAAGCACTTCTAGCAACCTTCCTGTGTGATATTATGCCCTAATGATAGCTGTGACAGACTGAACCAGCTCTGCAAACAGAGTAACCACACTACCCCAATCAATTGTGTCACAGTCAACCTTTCCAATATCTGAGGGCTCAGTGGAATGGGTATGTGTAGGCGTACTTAATGTGTCCAAAATAAGGCCAGTGGATGTGTGAGCCACAACCTCAGTGTCAGACTGAACCTTTATACCCCCTGACTGTGCCTCTATATCACCACCACCACCCTCACCACCATCATCATCATCATCATAAATGGCTACCGATACTCTGACATCAGGTGGTATGATTTGTACACTGCCACTGTCAGGATTAACTGTGATAATAAGAAACAAACAGAAAAAGGAGAGAACTAGCTGTAAGATTATGCTCAACAAGGTTTTAAGGTTGAAAGTAACTTTGCTACAAATATGGAACATAAATAAGGAATACGATAAAGCTTGCTTAAATGTAGAAATAGAGTTTAGTAATATGTGATTAGCATCTATACTAAATGACTGTGGCTTAAAAAATAAGGAACTTGCTCATGAGTGTATTACACACACATCAAGAAAGCTGACTTCCTATAGACATGACAAGAATGTAATTTGCTTTCTTTAAAGAACTGACAACAGGACATGTTTTTCTAAGAAAGTTTAAAAATATGCTTTTCTAATCCACAAGGCATTTCCTTGAAGACAGTTTACTTATCAGCATTTGCACAAGAACAGATGTGTCAGCATTTGCATCATCAAGGCAGTATCTTTCCAAAACCAAGAGGGAGTGCTTAACTAAAAATATATATAAAGTCTGTATTAAATCCAGTTATGTTGGAGGTACTGGTAGGGACACATTTGTCCTGAGGTAAATGTTATATCTCTCACATCATCTGTACTATATGAGAAGTAAAGTAGAACATTTTCTGAAGCTGTAACAGAAGTATGTGTGGTTTATTATAAAAGTTATTGGTTACTGCTCTTAAAGACAGGTGCTGCAAAGTATATTCTCTCATCAGTGTATATTCTGCAAGTTTCTGCATGCAACAGACTGTGAATGCAACTATAACCAGACTTTGATTTCAGCATAATCCAGCCAGCAAGACTGAGTATCTTAAGAAGACTTCAAATCCATCACAGTAAGCATCAGAGTAACAGCACAGTGCTTTTGGCACAATAAAATTAAATGTTCAATGGCAGTTCTAGTGTATAAAAATTAAATAAAAAGAGTTAATAAGAGTAAAGATTTAAAGTCACAACACTGACATGCATGTATTTTCTTTTTCTACAATGCACAAGAATAACAGGCAGACAGCAAATATAAATAATGTAAATATAAACATGTGTTAGTTAAGCTAATATCTATTTATTTTTTACATTTTTTTATAATTGTATAGTAACAACACACCAAACAGTTAAAGTTCTGAATTTTAAAAAGAAATAAAATCATAGATGGTATTAGTCAAACAGTCTTTGTAAAATGAATGACAGAGCAGTTAAATAAAAAAAGATACTGAAATCAAAAGTTAAAAAATGTGCAAGCTAATTGTAAAATAATGTTTAGTTTGCATAGTTATGCAAATCACAAATATAATACAAAGTGTTTTTAACTGCAATTTACTAACAGATGTCTGTGCTGTAACTGAAACCTGGTTCAAGGCTCCTGAGAGCACCCCGGTACTATTAGGTTTTACCTCATATCATGCGTTCCGGCCCCAAAACCCGGAACACACCACAAAAGGAGGGGGTGTATCCATATTCATAAAGGATACCCACACCTCCAGGTTGGTGGCAATGCACGAAGCTTCGGAAACCATCCAGGTGCAACTAACCATAGGCAAAACTGCTCTACAAATTGTAGCATGCTACAGGCCACCCTCTCAAACTCAGGAACCCCACACAGCCTTCCTGAAGACACTGTAGGGTATAAATGTATCTCCAAACACCATCATGTTGGGTGACTTCAACTACCCGAATATAGACTGGGAACATTACTCAAGCCCTAAATTTCTAGCCCAACGGTTCCTGGAGTTCATAAATTCAAATACCATGGAACAGCTAGTCACTGTTACCATGAGAGGAGAAAATATACTAGATCTCATTATCACAAACATGGGGACAAAATGCTCCACACCGGAAGTATATCCCTCATTGGTGAGATCTGATCATAAACTAATCTCACTGGTAATCCACATCCCGCCCCCACCCCAAACAAAAAAGACCACAGTGAAGAACTTCTCTAAAGCAAACTTCACACTACTCAAGACTGGTGTGGTATCCTTCAAGGCCCCTGAGCCAGTGGAAACCACAACCCAAGCTGTGGACGCCCTTACAAATGCCTTCTATGAACACCTCCAGGACTGCATGGATCAGGCAATCCCAAATAAAACCAAGACTCTTTCCACAAAGGGCAAACATCCAGTCTGGTGGACCCCAGCCATTAACAAACTTTACAATAAGAGGAGAAAGCTATTACATGATAGAACAAAATCCATAAAAGGGAAGTCACCCCTGATCATTATTAGTAAAAAAATACGAGCACTCATAAAATCAACTAAGGCCAATTTTGAGAGAAAAATTGCCATGGATTCAAAGGACAATCATAAGGCCTTTTTCAGATATGTTAGGAACCTGGGTGGAAACTCCCAGATATGCTCAGAATTAGTCCAAAATGATGCGAAAATCACTGAACCCACAGACATTGCCAACATACTGGCAGACAGGTTCAGTGCAAACTTCACCCCCCTCTCCCCCCCTAAAGAAGAGATAACTATCCCAGCGGAGTGTAGCCTCCCAGACATCTCAAATGCACAGGTGAAAGCTGCTCTCTCTAAAGCTAAAAACACAGCATCAATGGGACCAGATGGTGTCCCCGGCTGTGTGCTACACGAGCTAAATGAGGAATTAAACCCACACATAAGGCAGCTGTTTAATCTCAGCCTTACCACAGGATACGTGCCCAAGGAGTGGCATACGGCAACTGTGGTCCCACTCCACAAAGGCGGTGCCTCTACGGACCCTGGTAATTACCGCCCCATATGCTTAACAAGTCTAGTCTGCAAAGCTATGGTGAGGATCATAATGGAGCTCATAAACAAAGATATAGGGGACTTGCAGACATTGGACCCGACCCAGTTTGGCTTCGTCAAGGGCAGATCATGCCTTTTGAACTTGGTCGACTTCTTCGAAACAGTCACCAAGGCCATTGATGAAGGAAAGGCAGTCCATACAGCCTACCTTGACCTTGCAAAGGTTTTCGACACAATACCCCACTCGGATATTGTAGAAAAACTTACCAGCTTAAATGTAAACCCATATGTCACAAGATGGGTTGCAAACTGGCTTAAGGACAGAACCCACAGGGTTAGAGTTGCTGGCGCTATGTCAGACTCCAAGCCGGTCACAAGTGGTGTCCCACAGGGCTCGGTCCTTGGCCCCCTATTGTTCGGCATCTACTTCTCAGAAGTACAGGCCAACATGGGAGGACTTTGGCTGACAAAGTTTGCAGACGACTGCAAACTGGGTGCCATAGTGGAAAGTGCATCGGACACAGATATCCTTCAGAAGGGACTCACAGAAACAGATAGCTGGTGCCAGAGCCATGGCCTGAAGTTAAACACCAAACAATGTATAGTCATACCCTTCGGGAAAAACAAGGTAACCCCAAGCTACCATATAGGTGGCAATCCACTAAGCACAGAAGAGGTTATCAGGGACCTGGGGACCCAGGTTGACAGTGGCCTTTCTTTTGACACTCACGTTGCTAAAGTGGTTAGAAAGACCTTCTACATTGCCCACCTGATCATGAAGGGATTCACATCCAGATCTAGTGAGGTCATTGTTCCCCTGTACGCTTCACTTATCAGACCAATGATCGAGTACAATGCCCCATTCGGGATGTATCTCACCCGACATCTGCAGCAATTGGAGAGACCCCAAAATTTCCTCACCAAAAGGATAAAGGGACTCCAAAATCTGTCATATGCTGCCAGATTGAAGAAACTCCAGCTCTATTCAGTCGCATACCGTCTGCTCAGAGGTGACATTTGCCTGACATACAAGGCCATGTCCAACCCGGAATTAATGGACATGCTCCATCTCAAAAAATCCAAATCCACCAAAACCACTAGAGCAAGCGACTTAAACCTTAGCACGGATATAAATAGGACGTGCTGGAGGGATAGATTTATCACTCAGAGACTCCCTATGTTGTGGAATAAAATCCCGGTCCATGTGAGGCAGAGCACCTCGCTGGCTCTGTTCAAGAGAAATCTTGACCTGTGGATGGGAGATCGTAGGTTTACCCCAGGAATCATCTCTGTGTCACTGCTGGACAGAGGCACAACAAACTAATGGGCACAGTATTTTTTATATAAGGGGTGGCGTAAGCCACAAAACTTTGGGCTAGGCTTATAAATGCCTTGGGGCAGATAGCCTAGTATAAACCTATGAACCTATGAACCTATGAACTAAAGGAAAAATGCTAAAAGGGTTAACTGAAATGTGAGCTCAGACCTTCCTAGACTGGATGAATAGTTACAGGAAATGTTGAGCAGATAAGATATGAAACAAGACTGCCAGACACATGGCTTGAGTTTTTCTAAAAACATATTTTTATTAAAACATAATTGTTAAAATGTTCACATGCAACATTATTTGGTAACTGCAATAAAATATCACAATCGTGCATAAATGTTAAAAGTAAAAAAACTTTAGTTACACCAAGTATAGCCAGCATATGGGTTATAATACACATACAGTTCATATCAATTATACAGGAAGGTACAATTAACTACTATTAGAAATAGACAGCAAAGGCAACAGAAAAAATGATCACATCATACAAAGGTCTATAGTTTGATAACCTAATAAAGCAAATGTATAACCAAAGTGTTGGGCTGACATACATTATAAAGCAAATAAACAATAGTGCAATACTGCAGGGGGAGGGGTACTTTTTTACACTGACTGTGTAAGCAGTATTGCAAAAGTATCTGAAATAAAGCTACAGGAAGAAATAATATCTCATTCCTTCTTGACAATACTCTTTCAGGGGGGAGGGAAAAACAGGTATTAGTGCATTAGAAATATTGATAAACAGATTAAACCTGACAGGATAAGATATTTTGCAAGTTGTTAATAGCCATCATGCTAGTTAGTATTAAATTGTATTTACAGGATTTCAGCACCAGTATTTACAACCTGTTAAACTGTAAAGCTATATAAGAGATGACTTAAAATTGCTTTATTAAAGCTATACTAGAGAGAGTAAAGATATGTAAACATTGAGCAAGAATGGTCACTATTTTTAATATGTTTTTGGCAAGACAATGTTGGTATGCAAAAGCATAAATGTTTCTAATTTCTGGGTATGTAGTTGCCTCTGGTGGCAATTCCACTAGATACTTCTAAAGAAACATAAGAATTTCCAAGATTTTGCTTGATGTTAATGTTACTAAATTTGTAGATTGGATTATGTACAAATACAAAATAATTCAGTACAAATGAAATTAATGTCTATTAACAAATATGTGTGAAAAACCATGTTTAAAGAAATTGGGTCCAGGATAGTTGCTAGATTGAAATGCATGAATAGCAAA
Organism: Protopterus annectens; assembly: GCF_019279795.1. Taxonomy (NCBI): domain Eukaryota; kingdom Metazoa; phylum Chordata; order Ceratodontiformes; family Protopteridae; genus Protopterus; species Protopterus annectens. The sequence goes on from NC_056745.1 coordinate 813,024,289, forward strand.
CAGTCTGTGTAAATACATACTGTACAGGATACATTGTAATAAGTTCAAAAATAATTTGTCAAGTTGTAATATTATCACTGATTTTAAGTTGGAATCTTATTAGTTACCCCAGTTAAAGGAGAATTAAATATTGTATTCATACATCTAATGGACTAATACATACATAACATTCTTTAGTATATACATCATGTTTTTTTTAATCCTCAAGTATTAAATATACTGAAATAATTGCATTCAAATATTTATTATCTAAGCCCAGTCCAGTACTTTACCAAGAGCAGTTTAGAGACATGACCACAATGTTATGGTTAAAATGACAATGAAACTGTATATTTTCAGCAGTGTATAAATGCTTGGAGTAGCACATATTTTTTGCCTCTTATAGATATTAGTCTATCTCTAATATTTTGATATAAAATAATCAATAAAAGTAAAGAGTTAATTCAACAGGTGCAAAGAGTTAATAAAAGAGTACTAAGTCATACATTAAATGCTGTGATTGCAAAAGAATAAATTAATCAAGTTAAAAAATAAAACTAATGCAGACACAGCTCATAACTGATAAATATTTTCACAGAATGGTCTGTAAAAGAAAACGTTGTTAAATATATTCAGTTTTAGTAGTAATACTTGATATAATTGTATTAACTATGCAAAATTGCATTTTGACTTGTGTATCAAAAGAAGACTAAAGATTTTGTTTCTTAATGTGTTTTCTATAAAAAAATAAAAAGATGGAATTGTAAGATTATGCTCAACAAGGTTTTAAGGTTGAAAGTAACTTTGCTACAAATATGCAACATAAAAAAGGAATAAGATAAAGCTTGCTTAAATATAGAAATAGAATTTAGTAATATGTGATTAGCATCCATACTAAATGACTGTGGCTTAAAAATAAAGAACTTGCTTATGAGTGTATTACACACACATCAAGAAAGCTGACTTCTTACAGACATGACAAGAAAGTAATTTGCATTCTTTAAAGAACTGACAACAGGACATGTTTTTCTAAGAAATTTTAAAAATATGCTTTTCTAATCCACAAGGCGTTTCCTTGAAGACAGTTTACTTATCAGCATTTGCACAGGAACAGATGTGTCAGCATTTGTGTCATCAAGGCAGTATCTTTCCAAAACCAAGAGGGAGTGCTTAACTAAAAATATATATAAAGTCTGTATTAAATCCAGTTATGTTGGGGGTACTGGTAGGGACACATTTGTCCTAAGGTAAATGTTATATCTCTCACATCATCTGTACTATATGAGAAGTAAAGTAGAACATATTCTGAAGCTGTAACAGAAGCACATGTGGTTTATTATAAAAGTTATTGGTTACTCCTCTTAAAGATAGGTGCTGCAAAGTATATTCTCTCATCAGTGTATATTCTGCTAGTTTCTGTATGCAACAGACTGTGAATGCAACTATAACCAGACTTTGATTTCGGCAGAATCCAGCCAGCAAGACTGAGTGTCTTAAGAAGACTTCAAATCCATCACAGTAAGCATCAGAGTAACAGCACAGTGCTTTTGGCACAATAAAATTAATTTTTCACTAGTGACTGGCAATGATCCAAACTGTGTTTCAAATACTCATGTTAAACAGATATACACTCAGACTTACATCTAATTGTTATTACTATTCAAAGAAGGATTGTGATTACCATGTACAGGTGGTCTTTCAGATGGTAATTTTCATGTCCCTGAAAAATGGAGAAGTCAATAGAAAGAAGGCTAATAAGCATCACAATGCCAATGACACAAGGACAAGAGAAAAATGCTATTCCTATCTACCCCTTAAGAAATATCTCAAAAAGTCAATCAGACTGACACCCAACACAATCTCTGTTGGACTCTGTCTCTTCAAAGGCACACTTCTCACTGTTTCCAGGTACATCAGAAGTATACAACTATTAACACATAAAGATGTCTACAATGGCAGTAAATGCCGTATATACAGAATACCTGGAAGTTGTTTTTGGGACACACATGGCTTGTCATCCACATCAGCACCAACATTAAGGAGTCTGTCTGAAACTTCTGCTGAGCTGTCAGGATCTCTTCTCACTGTCAGTGAGTGGTGGTTCAGTAGCAGGACTCTCCCCCCATAGCCATCTGTTTTTGTGCTACCACAGCTGCCCTCCTGCATGCCCCTGTAAATATATCAAGACATGGTGCTGCACCTGATTGTAGTTTCTGGCACAGCCGTCCATTGTGTTTATATTAGTGACCACCTGCTGCCATATGCTTTTTGTGTCAGAGATATCACCTCTGCCTCTGTCAAGCAGGAATGATCCATGGTGGTGTAAGGCTTCAATGATGACCTCATTCTTTGCATCACTGAAAGGCGCCTTGCATGGAACAGATTGTCTGGGTGCCATAATCCTGTATGAAACAGAAGGAAGACAAAAAATATTTGCAGTAGTCAGAGAAATGTTTCTCCTCAAATAGAATCTGTGCACCCATCCTCAACACAAAACAATTGAACACAGTGCTTGCTCATTTTGGACTACACACAAGTTAATGGAGCCCCTTCCCCAAAAATAAAATGTATAATCCATTAACATTGCACCCATTCTGTTAACATTTCTGTAACGAAGACAGCAGTTGTACAACTGACTACTGGATAGCAGTATTATCAATAACTAGGCAAAAATTCAAAGTAGAAATGCAAGACAATTTCTTTGGTCTCCCCACTGTTGTGGAGGTCACCACAGGACAGCTGAAAAGGTTAACACCTCTGTTAGCTACACATGCATAACCTCTTGAAGTTGATAATAAACACAATTCACTTGTCTGCAGTAACTGGTGAAATTCCAAGAGCAAATGCTAAAAAAGTACTGTGATGTAAACATACCACTCATTAACAGATTTTGAAGCACAGCAAGAATTGACAATTGCAATACAACCGTGTAGCACCACTATTCTTTAAAAGCTTGTGCAGGATATGGAAAAATGTATTTGATACTGAATTATAAAACAAGTTAGGTGCAAACCCCAAAATAGTGTATAGTAGGGGTAGAAATATTAAAGATATGCTTGAGCTTGATGATTAAAGATTCAGAAAGACATATATTTCCAGGATGAGTAAATGCAGGACATGTAGCAGTTGCAGGTTTATCAATGATGGCCCTTATGTAACAATTGAGGCACATAACAGGGCATAACAATGACCTGGTTGGTGCAACTGCAATACAAAGGGTGTTATATATATTGCTACCTGTATTTCATGTCCTGTGTTCTACATTGGAAAGGCCATAAGCTGATTACATGACAGAATTTTAGAACATAATAGGGATATAAGAAAAGGAAAATTGAGTAGTGCTTTATTTATGCACACTAGGGAATGCACGGAATACAAAAAAATTTATATTTTTTGTGATTGATAAAATAAAGCCAGGAATGAGAGGGGTGATTATGAACTACAGTTACTAAACAAAGAGGTAGAGTGGCAACTGAGACTTAATGTGAAGTAGAGGCCAGGGATCAATGACAATATTTCTATGCTGAGTATTTTAAAAAGAGGGGCAAAATGTTTTTGAACTATAGAGAATGGCTTTGTTACATTATTCACACTTTAATTGTCAAAAAACAGTTAGTTCTTGGTACATGTATGTGCTTTTCTTAATTTCACTTTATATTGTTGTGACATACACACATTTGTAATCAATATTTAATATTCTAATATTTTATCTAACAATGTTCACATTATAATTATATTTACATATATTTTTTATTAAGTGAATGCAATTGTTTTGGCAGGGCAGGAAATGATGTAATGATTACTATGATGCTTCTTGGTATTTGAATGTAGCATTGTAAAGCTTTAACTGACTCTGATGATGCCTTTGATGTTTTCAGGCAAAACTGCTAAGTCCATGAATTTTATTTGTTTTTAAAGTGCGGATTTATTAAAAGTGGCCATTTCTTTCACAAACGAGCAGTGGTTTTCTTACTTTGTGTTTTAGCCTTTACAAGTTGTATAGCAGTTGGAGCTTTTTTAGTACACAAGACAGGGAGACAGGTTATGGAGGGTGAGTACAGTGGCATGACCAGCAACTTTTTAGGTAGCCTTTGGTAGCTGATTTAAATTCTTTGAGTTAAGTGTTCTGATTTCCAATGGGAATTTGATCCAAGAAATGGAATGGTAATAGCTGAAGATGTTTTGACCAATTTTGCTCTTGGGTTTATAAATTTGTAGTAGATCTTGGTCTGCACTACAGAGAGTCCTAGAAGGAGTGTAGAGGGAGATTAGAGGGGAGAAGTTGGGACAGAAAGATGGTATGTACAAGACAGTGTAAATAAGCTGAAGGTGAGAGGAGTAAAAGGTGTGGAAATTCTAGCCAGTTTAATTGTTTTAAAAAGAGACAGTGATGTGATTTATAGCTTTGATTTGCAACAAATCTGGCCACTTTGTTATAGGTAGTTTCAAGCTTAGTTAAGGGAGAGATTTGAAGGTTAGTAAGGATTTGAGAGCTGTACAGTAAGCTTGGTATGAGATATGTATGCGAGAGGGAGACTTTAGCTTAGAGAGGAACCTTTTATTTCTGTATAAGAAGCCAAGTTTTGATGAGTTTTTTTTTTAATGCAAGTGTTGACATGCAAGTCAAATTTCAGCTGGTCAGCTATCATGCCCACACGAAGTTGTGTACCTGGTTCGGCTATGATAGGAGTTTTATTTAGAGAATGGATAGCAAAAGTGGATTTAAGGTAATTTAGGTTTTTGGGTAGAAAAAGTGAAAGTTTAGTTTTCTTAGGATTCAGAATTAGCTGGTTCTTAGAGATCCATGTTTCAACAGAGTTGAATGATGTCTGAGTAATTAAGTATAAATCAGAGAATGTGTCTGCAATAGTGATGACTGTAGAATCATCAGCATTTTGGACAAGGGATGACTGAGGACAGGAGGTATGGAGTAGATTAGTAAAGATATTGAAAAGTAGAGGAGCGAGAATAGAACCCTGGGGAATACCTATTTTGATAAGGAGAGGAGATGAGAGAGCAAAAAGCCATTTAACTGATTGCAGTTGATCTGTGAATTAATTAGAAAACCAGGCAATGGCAGAGGTGGAGAAGTTAAGGTTAGTGAGTTTGTCCAGGAGTAAGGGGTGAGACACTGTACCAAATGCTTTGGAGGGATCTAGGAATAAGCATGACACTAGTTTATTGTTATCTCTAGCTAGAGATAGTGTTGATAATGGATAGGAGGGCAGTGGTTGTACTATGTTTTGGATGAAAGCCATGTTGAGTTGGAGTGAGCAGATTTTCTTGTAGTAAGTGTTCCATGACTTGTTTATGTACGCATTTTTCCAGTATTTTTTCAGAGGAGTGAGAGGATGGCAATAGGCCTGAAATTAGGGATTTCTGTGGAGTTACCTTCTTTGTGTATGGCTAGGGTATAGAATTCTCTCCAGATAGAGGGAACCTTTGATTCAGAGATAGAATGGTTTATCATTATACAGATAGGGAGGGCTAGAGAGTCAGCTGCTATCTGAAAGAAGTAGGAAGGAGATCTAGAACAGGGCTTTAGTTTGTACAGTAGGGATTTAATGTAGCTGGTAGGAATTGGTTTAAAATAAAATTTGTTTGTAGACTTCTGTCTAAAGGAGGGGTCAGGTGGATTTCTGGCACTGGAATTAGAGGGGAGCAGGACTTATAAACTTACTAATGGATTCAATGAAGTTGTAATTGAAGATAGAGCCTATTTCTAAGGGTGTGCTTGTTGGGTAGGGATTAGGAGATGAGGGGTTACAGGGATGCACTATTTGATTTATTAAGTGCCAGAATTTCTTGGGATTTAACCTTTGTGTAGTAGATGAGTTATTATAAAAATCTTTTTTGTCTTTGTTGACATTTTCTTTGTAAGGTTTCTGATTTCTTTATATTTTTGTAAGTGGATGGGGAGCTTAGTTTTTAACCAAGTTTCCCACATTCTATCTCTTGTTTTCATCAAGGTGTGGATAGAATTAGTTATAATTAAAATGCATTCCAAATATGAAAATGTAAGCAGTTTATGAACAGTACAAACATATCTCATGTAAGAATAGAGTAATTTGTAGAACAATTTCCTTCAAGTAAATAACCAGTAATGGTCTGACTGTATCAAATCAGTCTCACCTTTCACTTCCATAGCTACAGAATTACCTTTATATAGTGAATATTCAGCCCTCTGAGTACTGTAAGGTGTTAAATCATTAGCATTCCTGAATATCAAAATACTCACTTGGTGTGGGAAAAGTAAACATGATTGCATGCATATACCCTAGGACTCCAGGGATGAGCAATGACAATTGTTAGCTGCTAATGGCTTGCAAATGTTAATGATTACTTCTTTGACTAAAACAAGCAATACTGAAGACCTATGATGGGCACAATACCTTGCTTAAAATCATCTTGACATAGCCTCACATAGCCAAACTCTGTGTTTAGGACAGTATGTGTTTTGAATTATGTATGTATCGTACCCCAACCTATATTACTCAGCTCATGAAACATGTCGATCTAACATATATTTGCAAACAGTAATACTGCCTCTTTCATGGGAAAGCAGTTCCCAGGACTTCTTAAAGTCATACATATAGAGTCCTATCTGAAGTATATTTTCATTCATACTTAAGGTAGTATATCTGTAATGACCATGACTGAAAGGGATTTCTCCTGTACCACTAATCAATAATAACCTGGTTTGAAACGTATCATTATTTATTACATAGGTTTGATTCTCACCTTCTACAACTAACTTTTTACAATGTGCATTTCTCAAAAAATTATGCCTGAAATCATCCTACTAAACCCTTGAAATATTAAGGCTTACAAGCCAAGCCATTAAGCATGTCAATGTTGACATTAGGAAAAAGTGTGTATGGGTTGCAAATCTCACTGCCATGTTTCACACCTTCATTGTTGTTTGACATAAATCCCTTCCCCATTGTTTAACAATCTCTCATGCCTGCTCACTGGCTGTTAAATGTGGGATTGTAATTTTTGCCAATTCAGACACAGAGTTTTTGCTTGATGTCTGTAGACATGGCTGGTGAGGGAGATGATGGTGCTAAATTTGGAGCACAGAGGTAGGAGTCCAGGATTTTTGTGGCACTCCTCGGGAAGTGCTACAGCCATAGGCTGCTGCAGGGGGGACTATATTGGGTCTCACTGTAAGAATAATGCTTGGAACAGCTTAGCCAAGTTTTCCTCAGTGCAACTAGCATCACACACACTGGAGAGGCTGCTACTCTGCCTTGCCCTTAACCCAGTAAGTGTCTATCTAACAACTTAGCCTTTGGCTATAATTTGGCTCCTAGAAAACAACAAAGTATAAATACTTCTTATCTTCTCTTTGTCAGTGATTTAAAACTGTAAATCTCATCAGATGAGGAACTGAAAGCACAACTGCAAGTTGTAAAAACTTTTTCAGATGATATAAGAATGTCATTTTTTCTTGATAAATGTGCAAAAGCAACCTGTAAAGCAAGAAAACTACAGCACCAAGAAAACACCAGCTTTGGTCAAGAATGTGATATAAAATAAGTTGAGCAATAGGGAGTGTATAAATATTTGGGAATTGATGAAAGTTCAACAATAAAGCATGTGAAAAACTTAGTAAAGAATATTTAGAAGACTTAAATTAATCCTGAAAACAGTGTTGACATCTAGCAACAAAATCCAGGCTATAAACCAATTTGCTCTTTCTGTTCTAACTTACAGTTTTGGAGTGACTGACTGGCCCCAAAATGTGTTGGATAGATTAACTAGGAAAACAAGAATGATGCTTGGGTCTATATTAGAACATCGAAGTTTCAAAACTTTGAGTGTTCTAATATCGACCCGTTTTCAGCGAACGCTGAAAATATTGAAGAAACAGAAAACCAAATTTTTTCCTAGGGAAAGAATTCGGTTGTCTGTTTCTGTTGCTTTGGTATTTTCAGCGCTGTGGTGGAAAGTTACAGGTCGGGTTCAGGTAAGTGTGCGATTGTGTGGACGTGAGGGTTAGGACGGGTTAGGTGAGTTAGGGTTAGGGCGCGGGTCATGTAAGTGTGCGATTGTGTGGACGTGAGGGTTAGGGCGAGGTAGGTGACTTAGGTTAGGGCACGGGTGAGGTGACTGTGCGATAGTAATGGACCTTAGGGTTAGGGTTAGGGTTTGGGTTAAGGTAAGTGGATAGTTAGTGGTGTATGTATAGTTTAATGTAGGGTTAGGTGTAAGAGTTTAGGTGTATGTGTGTGGATTGCTGTTTGTTTGGTGTGCTTGTGCTGTGTGCATGTGTTTTGGAACAGCAAATTTTTTCCCTAGGAAAAAAATTGTTGTTCTGTATGTTCGATGTTTTAAAGTTTCGATTAATAGGGTTCGATATTAGAACACTCGAAGTTTTGAAACTTCGGTGTTCTAATATAGACCTGGATGCTTCATGCTCACCAAATGATTTATAAAAATCAGTGCATACTAAGATTATATATTCCCCATTCTGAAGGAGGGATGGGCCTCCTTGAAACTGATTACATGTATAGATCTGCAATTGTGGGACTCCACACATATCTGCTGACCTCACAAGACCAAAACATAGTGAAAGTTTTGAAACAGGAGGAGAATAAACCTAAGATGACTTCTTTGCTTAATCTAGCAGAAGCATATTGGTGTTAAGCAGGGATAGATATCAAACCAAAAGTAGATAAAAATCAGGCAGCAACTGAATGTGCCAAAAACCAAAAGAAAGAATATAAGGTGAAGGACCAGAAGACAAGACAAATAATGTGGAAAATGCATAAATATAGTTGTATGTATAGAAAACTTCTGGAAGAACCTCATGTAGATCAGGAATGAATGCAGGAATGGTTAAGAAGAGGTGAATTCAAACCAAGAGATAAAAGGTTAATGTTGGTGGCTCAAGATGGAGGGCTACGTACATGCTGGCTTACAAAGTCCATTGAACATGTGGGGGAAACAGACAGATGTAGGTTTTGTAAAACCAAATTGGAAACAGTCACACACCTCTTTGCTGGTTGTGACATACTAATGGCAGAAGGTCTGTATACTGAAAGGTATAATAATGTGATGAGACTGTTGCATTGGGGATAGTGCAAACTTTATGGTATTGAAGTGTTTGAAAAACATTGGAAACATGAGCCACAATGCATCACAGAAAATGATGAAGTTTACATCACATTGGATCCACATCACCAACAGTTCAGAAGAGAGATGCTAGAAAACAAGATATAGTGGTTCAGGAAAAAGAAGACAAAAGTAACATTGATCATTAAAATCGCCACACCTAGTGACTACAGTGTCTTGTGTGTACAGACAGACACAAAGTCATAAAATATCAGGATCTGCAGGCAGAAATGTGGAAGAAAGATAACCAGACAGTTCCAATAGTAGTAAGAACAACAGGTCTTATAAAAAAAAGAATCTACAATCATATTTAGATAGGTTGCCAGGCTCTATATGATGGTATCGCACACTCAGAAGAGCGAACGACACATAATCGACCCCATGTAAGTGAAAGCTTACAACGTCGAAACCTCAGAACAGTGATTTTTTTCCAAGGGAAAAAAATTGCTGTTCTGAAAAAAAAAAAAAACAGTAAAACATTACATAATGTGGGGGGCTGTGCCCCCCACACCCCCCTACTTAAATATACCAACTCAGAGATCTCGCTACAGTGCCAAAAATGGCAATGTAGTGAAAGCGGCCAGGTAAATTCTTTCCCAGGGAAATAATTTGTTGAAAAGCCACTTCGCTATTTTGCCTTTTCGTGCTTTTCAGTTCGACAAAGACGCATTTGACAACCTGCATGTGCGATAATGTAATACAGACCTGTTACCGATCCATGTAACCCCATACGAATTACAGAAGGAGCCATTACTGAGCACATTGTGGGTGCTGCAAAGAGCACTTTTGGCTGACATCAAAGATTGAAACAATACTAACTTTCATTGTACTTTGACTTAGGAATGGGGTCCATTCCCATCGCGGTATTAGAAACCCAAAAGACTTTGAGAAATTAAAAAAGAGAGAGATATACTAACCTGAAATAGCACAAGAAGGACCTCCTTAGCTGAAGTGAGGATTAGTTTAGAACTGCTGACACCCCTCAGTTGTGTAAATATACTGACCCATCTACATTCAGTTATACAGAACGCAGTATACAGCCAAGACTGGTATTCATTATGTTTTTATGACTCTTCTTTTCTGTTGTACAGATGCTGAAGAAATTGCAGAGAGCATGGAGGTGCACCAAGAGAGGTTAAATTACTTCAGAGTGGCATGGGGTAAATATGCATACTTTTGGCCTAATAACTATTGCAATTATATGCAATATGGCAATACTAACTTGTTGTATTTATGATATCACAGCAGTGTAATTGATTAATGGTACAACAGTGTAAGACCTTCCCATCATAGATGGACGTGGCAAAGGTGTATAGACTGGATAATCATAAATGTGTATTTTTTGAGATTATATAGTCATGTGATATGCTATGGATTGAATCCTCTCTCTCTTGTTTGTATCACCCCACCCCTTTTTCTCAGTTTTTTGGAATATCTTATATGGCTTAAAAATGTTCTGTTGTCATACATTTTTGCTTGCAGAAACCAACATTTAGCACAGAGAGGTAGACCAAGCTCTGTGGATCGGCCAACCATCCCCCCATAGGTTACACTACTGCCTCCACAACCCCATGAGTGTCAGGTAGCTCTGCCCTGGCTGCTGGTGCACTGGTACACTTCAGGAGTAGTAGTAGTGGAGGTGGAAATTTTGTCAACTGGCAAGAGCTGACAGGGCTGGTGGACGCTATCCTGGAAAGGGGCCTCAGTGCCCGAATCGGCCGTGTAGGAAAGGTGCTACATCATATTGACAAGATGATGCCACATTGAGCACTGACACAGGAAACTGAGACTGGAGACAGTGATGACAGTTCTGAGGGTGATTACTAGATTCTCACTGTTCTCAGGCTTGATGTGGGTGTGCCTACAATGTCCCCTACCTATCACCAATCATGGTGTTCCTCAACCTTTTGTGTTCATCACCATTCCTTACTGTCTTGTGTGTCTGCTCCTACTTCTTCAGCTACCTACCAACCCACCCCTCAAATTCCTAAGCCCCTTTTCCAACATTCCTCTTATTTTGAAATATAAAAAAGGACACTAGTCCTACAAAAAAATAAAGACTGATATGTATTTCTCCATTTCACTTATGTATCTTCATGACACACTTGAGTTGGTACAATTGTCTCTACAGTATTATTCTGTTGTTACCTACCAGTGTGGTGATAGTCCAAATTTATCAAATTCTGTCTACAGTTCTACATTTATGTTGTGAAGAAGTGAATAGCTATGCTTCTTTTCCACTATCTTTCTACAAATTCCTCTGTACTTTCCCCTGTGGCCTCCCCTCTTCTTGCCCCCCCCATTTCACCACTTTCCTATCAACCCCCTTTTCTCACATTTAATCAGATCAAAAAACAGAATCACACACACATACACACATATGGCCAGAAATGGCCCATAAGAAAGACTTCACCTTTTGTCCTTAGCATTTGCACGGAGTTTGGCTTTATGCAGCAGTGATTAGTGACAATGCCATTATTCGCAGTAGTCCAGTTATCCTCTCACAAAGGTGCCTAAACATGGATAAATTCTGAATGAGGAAACAAGTAATACAAACAGTGTTCATACATGTCCCATAACATACACTGTTATGTGTCTCTCCATCTATGTGTACCTCATCACTTTGAAATATAAAAAAGGACACTAGTCCTACAAAAAAATAAAGACTGATATGTATTTCTCCATTTCACTTATGTATCTTCATGACACACTTGAGTTGGTACAATTGTCTCTACAGTATTATTCTGTTGTTACCTACCAGTGTGGTGATAGTCCAAATTTATCAAATTCTGTCTACAGTTCTACATTTATGTTGTGAAGAAGTGAATAGCTATGCTTCTTTTCCACTATCTTTCTACAAATTCCTCTGTACTTTCCCCTGTGGCCTCCCCTCTTCTTGCCCCCCCCCCATTTCACCACTTTCCTATCAACCCCCTTTTCTCACATTTAATCAGATCAAAAAACAGAATCACACACACATACACACATATGGCCAGAAATGGCCCATAAGAAAGACTTCACCTTTTGTCCTTAGCATTTGCACAGAGTTTGGCTTTATGCAGCAGTGATGAGTGACAATGCCATTATTCGCAGTAGTCCAGTTATCCTCTCACAAAGGTGCCTAAACATGGATAAATTCTGAATGAGGAAACAAGTAATACAAACAGTGTTCATACATGTCCCATAACATACACTGTTATGTGTCTCTCCATCTATGTGTACCTCATCACCTCTTATGTCTCATCAACTTATAATGCAACATATTAGTAGGCTGATGAATGACATGGTCATTTTATCTCATTTGGCTACTCTCCTTACTGTGAGAAAGCATAATGCCCACATTTCACAAGACATTCTGCCCTACACATATAGTTAGGATATGTGCTGAGTCATAATTATTTCAAAATACATACTATCCTTATCATGTTTTAACAAATTGTACACACAACTAACAGATACATCAGTCTCAGTTCTGCAATACAAATTAATGATAGCATAGCTGACCTAACTCAGCAGTATGTATTTAGTACTGATCAGAAGATTGCACTTACACCTTCATACCCACAAATATGGTTTGCCCAGAACCTTCAACAACACATTATCTTCTCTGACACAGAACGACAACCTAATCCTACATACCCTGCACTCTCACACTAGAGAAACCAGACTTCTTTGTTGGCATTTGCATTAAGTACTGTGTCCTCTGGATTGTATAATTAGATAGGTAGGGATTTCTGATGTCACAGCAGTCAAATTGGGTATGCGTGAGGGTGGGACCATAGCATCACTGGCGGATTAATTCAAATTTGGCTCCCAAACATTTACATGGTTACATCAATCTCACATCCGTTTTCACTCTGTCAACAAAAGCATGCTATCTACAACACACTGATGAGGTTATCATTTCAATAATGCAATCTGATAGTACTAAGCTCAGAAATCTCCTGTGTCACATCCCTATAATACACTGTCATGTAAATTGCGTCAGTAGATATGTAGGAAGTTCAAATACAGTTGTGAGACTCTTCTGACTGTGTGTATGAAAGTAAAGAAATGCAGGAGTGTCTTACACCTCTTAATATTGACATTTAGAATCCCACATAGCTGTAGAAGTCATTTTTGTACACACCTCATGTCCATGACACAGCTGATGTCATCCCTTCAAAGTTGCAGTGTGGTTCACATGCAATCAGATTTCTCCTGCAGTGTGTGTGTGTATAATATACTTGCATATAGATTGTGTTAGTAAACAGGTAGGTAGTTCAAATACAGGAATAACTACCTTCTTTGAGTATGCGTTTCTTCCTCTTACTCTGCATAACAGGCTTTAAATACATTAATGTTGTAGAGTGATACAGCGTGCTTGTGCTGTGTAACCATTTTTTAGTGGAAACATCAAAGTAATACATATTGGTGATGTCATTCATTGAAATGTGCAGTGTCTCAGTTGTAAACTTAATTTTGCATTAGATTGTCATGTTACTTATCTAGTTCAAATCCTGATGTGACTGCTTACAGTTAGTGTACATGTTGTTAACAGTGTTGTCACCCACATATACTATGTTCAAGTGTAGATGTCGTTTCCTCTTACAAGAGTTTATTCTAAAATTCCTTTTGAGTGGCTGTATTAAAGACTGATGCTGTCATCTGAACAGAATGTCTTTCTATACCAGTTATAGTGAGGCACCTTCTCAGAACTGAGGACATAAGATGATGTAATGTATATTGTTCCCTAAATAAGGCATGCTTTCCAGTACAGGATTATATCCATATTGTACAAGATTTCTGTTCTACCATCACAGTGGCAACAGCAGGATGTCGCAGATATGCTTGGCAATGTTGTCTGACATACAGAAAAAATATTTCTAAGTAATTGCAGGAACAGTTATTCCTTGATTCATGCACATGATGTAATGCTTTCATATAACCACACATATGATAATTGGTGATGCACTTATACCATAGCACATTCATTGATCCCACTATGGTTTTGGTTTTCTTAGTGCTTAGTCAAGTGTCCCAAACCAGCGTGGAATGATTGTAAGCATTTGAGTTCTTAACTGTTCTTCAGGAATGACCCCCCCCCCCAGTTCTAATGTGTCCATATAGAGTGGCAGAGGCCTCCCCCTTCCATTTTATCAGATAAAAATTATGATCAAATAAAGTACATCTGATGTAATGACTTCACATAGATGGAAACAGCCGTGATGACAGTTTCACTGTGGTGCATGTGATTCCAATCCATATTGTTAGTTGGAGGTGTTGTACAGTTTCATGATGAACTGTAGTATAAGGAATCATTTTGTGTGAACATACTGATGTCACACAACAGCCATTGCATCACATCACTATTATCCCTTGAGATGTTGCATGAACATATGTGAATGTATGTTTGAATTTCACGGCAGTGGAAAATTTACTCTGCCAATGCATTGAGTAGTGTGTTGTACACAAGTGTGCTCCAGTTCTTGGGTGTTATGTCTACAACAATGCATAGAAACCTTCCTTAACCAAAGAACATTGATATAGGACTGATCACAATAGGTAAACATGAGCATACTCAGTTAATTGCTATCTGTCTGACATGCTGATATGACATTCATTATCATGGATCCTTTCTTAACTCAAACTAATTTCAATTGTTTGTGATTATATACATTGCTACCTCCTGTGGCAGATGCAGACAATACACAGCTCTGTGGAATACATTACATCATAGTGTGGTGTTTGCATTTATTCTTATCTGTCTGCACAATAATTGTGTTAGACAGGAGTGCCTTACACAAGGGTATTATGTATGTTGAACTCTGCTCCCATATTTGTAACACCACATACAACTGCATATGGGATGCATAACCATTACAATATTAAAGTGCACAATTCCCTTTAAGGGTGATCCTCCTCTTGCATGTGTTATGCTTATTTCTGTGGTGTACACAGTTAACAACCGCTCAGTGGTAACATTGATGGGATGAGTTAGAGTCCTGCAAAAGGAGATTGTGGCTTCTGAGCCATTCATATTTTCCAAAATGTTATATTGATGAAATGTACGTTATGCTAATATCCCGCAATGCATGTACTGTCCTTCCTGTCATCTCAGTTCAGCATGTTAAACACATTCATATTCGATGTAATCCCCTCAGTTAATAACTGTCACATTGTATAATATCATGTCTGTTTCTATTTATTTATATTTGTTCAGGAAGTGGGACTACCATTAATTATTATGACATACATACTGCACAGGTTTATTATTACAAAAATGTCCATGTGATATTAGGACATTTAAATCACTTGTCTTAGTACTATTTGAGCATTTACCCACCCCTCATATATATTTCTGTCTGTATACATCTCTGATTTCTGTGCACATTGTCCTCAGTACACTTTCCCCTGTCTGGTAACCTATCTACTGTACTTGCCCTTGCAGTTTACCCACCCTTCTTATTTCTTTATTTGTATGTTACATTTAGAAGCACATTGCACTCAGTACACTTTCACTGCCTGGTACAACTTGGATTTTGCCTTATGTAGCTCTTTGTGCTGTTTGTGTAAGCATGCTTGATAGGTTTGTCCACAGGCAAGCTTGTTTGCTAACTGTGTACTTGTGTTGTTCAACATGTTTTTTTGTCGCCACCAACACTGTTGCTGACATGAAAACATGCTTGTATTCATGTATGTGTGATTAGCAGTATGCGTATACCATTAGTGCTGTTGCTCATTATGCTAACATGTAAACTGCGCAGGCTTCATGCAAAGCCTACACAATTGTTTGTGATTCCTATGGAGAATTTCGCCACAGAAAATATGTTTTCATTTAGTTAACACCACTTTTAAACTCCATTAAAAAGTATGTTACAGTCCCAAGACAGTCCATTAAAACACAATAGTCCCAGCTTTAAAATAACTTCCTGAAGAAGAAAGTAATAAAACATCAATAAATGTAAAAAAAAATGGAAGTTTTTTCCACCAAAGAGAATTAAT
The DNA here is from genome assembly GCF_019279795.1 of Protopterus annectens. Taxonomy (NCBI): domain Eukaryota; kingdom Metazoa; phylum Chordata; order Ceratodontiformes; family Protopteridae; genus Protopterus; species Protopterus annectens. Next base: position 813,040,372 of record NC_056745.1, read on the forward strand.
TTGTTCAGCAAAGGAAAGCATAAGCTGACCATCAAGCCACAAAAGCCTCAGAGGAGCATAATCTTCAGCAGCAGGAAAGCTGTGAAGGGCTTTGCACCCAAACTCTTTTAATCAGCTCAGCTTGCACTTTGACAGTGAAGGTGCCTTGAAGCTTGGAAGCTGGCCAGCCATTATATCTTTGGCAGGATATAACCACATAGCTAAGGTTACTGCTGCAGTGCTCAATATGATGAACATCATATTTTACTATTCTTTCAAACTGTGGCAAACATTTGCTACAGTTTATACCCTACCTGCCTGGAGTGCTACAGCACTCAGATTTTAGTTAAAAAATGACTTTTAAACTGTAGTAAACTGCTTGCTACAATGTAGCAAGCAGATGGCTACAGTTTAGACAGCACAGAAAGAGCACTAGTACACTTAAGTTTGACCACAAATGTAATACAGCTTTTAGAAGCCAATTTTGCATTAAAGATCAGGATTGGCTGATTGCTCCCAACCAACACTTTGAGCCTGGGAAGTTGCCCGTCTCACCCCACTTATGCTACTGGCTATTTTTACTATCAATAGAATTCTAAACTGGAATGTTAGAGCATGTAGGTGAGATGAGAACTGAGAATAAAATGAATGTCTTATATAAACATCAGTCTTTAATGGGTGACAGCCATACTCTTACATTCTTGAAGTTGTACACAATTCTAGGAATACTATGGATACAACTAACCTCTTTGAGCAAAGAGAACAATATTAAAATTATATTTTAATGTCCTCTAAGCCATCTGTTTAACAAGAGAAGCACATATAAAGCAGTTATAAAAAATAGAAACTATAACACATAAACTGCTTTAATTTATATATGTGCATATTCTACTAAATGTTGTATCCACTGTGTAGTGACTGATGGCAGCAAATCTAGCAGCAGTAAATATGGGAAGAGTTCAGCTGATTTCTGACTCCCTGATGAAAGTTAGTGATGACTATACATTCTTGACATAGACTGAGAAGGAGTGCCATTGTCAACATATGCTTTTCTGAACTGGACTAAGGAGCTGATTGCTGATAATCAGCTCCTTGATCTATTTATTTACTTTAAGCTAAATGTTTAAACGTCTTTCCTAAAGCCTGGCAGATGGCTTCATAGAAAATGAGGTTTACTACAAATAACCATTTCTTGTTTAATTAACATGTGATTATTTGAACCCAAAACTTTTAAAACTTTAAAAGGCAGCTATTCAAGACAGCAACTCACCTAAGATGGCAAAACAGTGATTTTTTTTCTTTTTATAGGGCTACCTCCTTAACCACCATTGCAATTGCCAGCAAACATTTAGTGACAGATTTCTAAGTGTGAACCAACTAGACAACAACTGGACAGTAACAAATCACAGTGTCTGTGTCAATGAATACATAATTCAGATGCACTGGTAAACGTAAGTACTAAGAACCTGACGTAAGAAATCTACCATAAAGTATAGTTACAACGATGTAGTTCAACAGTACATAAAACTCTACACTAAAGTGCATGTAGTACATCTGAATGTGCAGGGGAAAAACAGTGCACCATGACAATCACATTACAGTCCTTAGCATTTCCAGCCAATAACTTTATGGAAAAATGCAGCTCAGCTCCAGATCATAATGAATACATATATAAGAATTAAAAGAAGACAACCCTGACCAACTATAGGATAATCCAGCTGCATCCAAATGTATGCATGACAGGTATGTCCACATGAAAAGCAGGAGCAGAACTCAGATAACCAAGAAGCAACAAGCCTGGAACATAACAATACATGTCTTGTGTGCATAGACCAGGAGAAGGACTGTATGTTAAAAAAATAATAAGACATAAAAGTCTGCAAGTCAGATAAGCTTGTATGAATTTGCAGACAATGCTACACAACTACATAAAAGGAAAATACAGTAATCACACTGATAACTCCTCCTCACCACAAAAGGACAACCTGACACAAAACAAGCTATACTATAAAACTATATGTGTCGTATCTATATTTTATATATATATATATATATATATATATATATATATACATACACATGCATATATGCATATTATGTATATATATATATATATATATATATATATATATATATATATATATATATATATATATATATTTATATATACATACATAAGTATATACATATAGTAGACAAGAGTTCTCCATATAGTCAAACGTTTGTGATATCAAACGTTTAACAGGGGCCAAAGTGATTGAAAGTTATTTGATTGCTTCTGCTGGTGTTAAGTCCATACTAGATTGTGTACAGTTGGGACTGGGGAATTTGCCTTTTCCACACTATAGAATGAGCCTGGTGCCAGTGCATGGCTGACAGCACCCTGGATAGTACTCAGTGAAGAAAATGCATCTTTCAGGTTATTCTTTCTGTGCCATAAGGTGTTAGCGAAGTGACTTTATAGAAGTAAGAAAGGTAATGCAGAGTTCATTTACAATTAACTGATAATTTTACAGAGGGGTTCAAAATACATATTTACATATGTTTTGTTAGATAAGTGCATTGTGTAAATTCCAACTATTCTCAGTATTGCTGACAGCATTTGAGCTGTTGTGTATCCACTTTCACATTATTTAGGTACAGTTCTGATAATGTGTGCCAGAAATTAAATTTATAATTTATTTATTTTATGTATTTATTTATTTAATTTGTGGAGGCATACGTGAATGGGGCGTGCCTTCGTTGAAGGTTGTGCATCAGGGCTGGTAACCCGGTACGTAAAAATCCACTACCAATCATTAGTGGACCGGAGTTCTGCTGTGGCAAGCCCTAACTGGGAAAAGCCGAAAGACACACACATTGCAAAGTATGTTTTCCAACCTGTTCAGCAGAATGCATTAAATCCTGTAATTCTTTATTTCGTTGTCGCCTCACAGTAAGACGCTGTCTGGTTCGATTCTCAGCTAGAGCATCTTCTGCGTGGACACATGCGTGAATGGGCGTACCTTCGTTGAAGGTTGTGTGTCAGGCCTGGCAAGTCGGTACGTAAAAATCAACTGCCAATCATTAGTGGACCATAGTTCTGCTGTGCTGACCCCTAACCGGGAAAAGCTGAAAGACACAAACAAAGTTAACCGGGTAGTGTCCGGCTGGGCCAGAGGCCCGTTTTCAGCGGAGACCCGGGGAGAAAAGCTCCAAAGCAAATTACAATAGAAGTTACCTATGAACATATGCAAGCTACAATAATTATTACAGGATATACAAAGGAATACAAATTTTGGCTTTTTATAGTAGCATGAAAAAAAATTTAGACATCTTGGGAAAATTATTCAGTCATTATAGGTAATTGTCAAACATAGTAAGCAAATATCAGCAAAATATTTATAACTTATAGGCAATTGTCAAATATGTAAAGCAATATCATTTCACCACACTTCATTCTTTTCTTTAATTTCTTTTGGGGAATGATTCAGTAGAGCCAGGAGATATTGAGAAAGGAGGCTGCAGATGTTTAGCCTGGGTTAGTACAGGAGCTACAGGAGTATGTTTAGAGAAATGTTCTTTTAGCATCCATTTAAAAGTTAGTGTCTTATTAATAGTGAGAATATGTTGTGGAGGAGATTTCCATTGCTTGGCTATGGAATGGGAGAATGGGGAGATGTCATAAGGGTTTTGGGCCTTACTAACTTTTAGCAATATTTTGTCAGCAGATCTAAGGGATATTAGCTTACTATAGAGTTGAACCAGATTTGATATTGGCGCTGGGCAATTGTCAGTTTGTGTATGACTGTGTGGGTGATAAATAGCTGAGTTAGGGAGAGAAGATGAGGGAGATCTAGCCAGTTTAGCTGAATTAATGCAGTACAGTGGTGGGCTCTATATGGTTGATTTGTAGCGAGTCTGGCAATTTTGTTATAGCAGGATTCACGGCTATTTAGTTCAGTTTTGTGAAGGCTGGTAAATATTTGAGAGCAATATAGAAGGGGAGATAATAGATGGTTCCGAGCAGTAGAGAGTCTGGCTTGGTCAGTGAGAAATGCCTTTGTTCTGTAGAGTGAATCCATTTTGGCATGCACTTTTTTATGGTTAGAGCAAGGTGTTTATCAAACCTAAGTCTGCTATCAATTGTAACACCAAAAAGTTTTGTATGTTCTACTGGCTCAATTTTAGTGCCATTAGAGGAGGAAATATACATAGGAGGTAGATTCTTTGATGTTGGGTTTTGATGGAAAACCGTAAGCTTGTTTTTTGGGGGGTTAAGTATAAGTTGTTGGAGTGTTAGATCGTTTTCTATACTGTGGAGGGCTGCTTGAGTTTTGTCTTGTAGCTCTTTGATAGTGGTGGCAGAGCAGATCAGGGAAGCATCATTGGCATATTGTACAACTGAGGCTGGGTTAGCACCAACATGAAAGTCATTAGTAAAGATAGTGAACAGGAGTGGGCCGGGGATTGAGCCTTGTGGGACCCCAACTGTCACCGGGAGCTGAGTGGAGACCTTATTTTCCCATTGAGTGGCTTGTTTTCTGTCAGACAGGTAGCTATGAAACCATTTTAGGGTTTCAGAGCTGCAGTGATAGCTGGCTAGTTTGTTTAGAAATATTTAATGTGACACAGTGTCAAATGCTTTTGACATGTCTAGGAAGGCAGCAGATACTAGTTGTTTTATTCTTTTTAAGCTGTTATACAATGTCAGTAAAGCTGCTGAGTGTTGTATTGGTACTGTGGTTGGGCCGTAAGCCATGTTGTGTTTTAAACAGTAGATTATAGGTCTGGAAATGTTCTAATATCTGTTTGTGTATACATTTTTCTAAAATTTTGGCAAGTGGGGACAGAATGGCTATGGGTGGGTAGTTGGATATCTTCTCAACCAACTCTGAACTAGAGAATCTAACAAGCACAGTACAACACAGCAACTGGAGAGTACAAACTTTAATAACAGCTATGTGCTTTCTTTCCTCTCCACAGGACTTCCTCAGAAGAAAAGATACATCTCCACCCAGCCCTTAAATAGCATGTCAATTAAAACAATTATCCAATAAATTAGTTAACCACAAAGCCACATCATTTAAAGAAATATATGTACAAATACAAAAAAATGTGTTATATTTGTGTGTGTGTGTGTGTGTGTGTGTGTGTGTGTGTGTGTGTGTGTGTGTGTGTGTGTGTGTGTATATATATATATATATATATATATATATATATATATATATATATATATGTATATATTTGTGGTTAACTAATTTATTGGATAATTGTTTTAATTGACATGATATTTAAGGGCTGGGTGGGGATGTACCTTTTGTTCTGAGGAAGTCCCTTGAAGAGGGAAGAAAGTGCGTAACTGTTATTAAAGTTTGTACTCTCCAGTTGCTGTGTTGTACTGTGCTTGTTTGGTTCAGTAGTTGGATATATCAGTTGAGTGGCCACCTTTATGTAAGGGTATTATGTGGGATATTTTCCAAAGGGATGGTACATACTGTTCAGAGATAGAATGGTTGATTAGAATAGATATAGGGTAAGCTATGGAAGAAGAAGCTAGTTGAAGAAAGTCACCAGGTAGCTGGTCAGCGGCTAGTGTGCAATGTTTTAATTTGGTGATAAGAGTTCTGATATAGTTGCTTTGTATAGGTTTAAGTCGGAGAAGGGTAGTGTTTTTGTCAGGAGTCTGAGGTATGGTAGGAGTTGTACTAGGGGTGTTGTTAAGAAGGGAGGTTATTGAGTTAATAAAGTGGGAGTTAAAGTGAATGGCTATGGACTCATTTTGATTGGTCAGTGTTGGGGCTGGGGTAGTGGGTTTTCCTGGCTTAAGGAGGAGATTAATTGTTTGCCAGAATCTTTTGGGATTGTTCTGGTATTTTAGTTGTTTTGCTTTGAAGTAGTTTTTTTGTCATGTTTAATTAGTTTTTTAGTTTGATTTCTAAATTGCTGGTAGGTTGTGAGGTTTTCTTTAGTTTTATTACTTTGATAGTGAGACCAGGCTATATCCCTTTGTTGTAGTAAGTGAAGTGTGTCCTTTAATAGCCAGGGAAGTCTGTTAGAGTTGGTGCGTATTTTTCTTATGGGGGCTGGTTCATTAAGTATTTGAAGGAAGGAGGTATTGAAGTACTGAACTGCGCTATCAAGGAGATGATGTTGTCCAATCATATTGTAGCAGTTGAGAGTTGAATAATGGAGGAGAAAAATGTTTTCTGTTGCAAATGTATCAAAATTAAATATTGGAGAAATTTTGAAGATGCTATCTAACCAAGTAGGTAGGGGAGTGATCACTTAGTGTGTCAGGGAGACACCCAGCATCATATGTAATATTGGACTTGTTAGTTAAAATCCAGTCTAGAGTGGATTGTCTCTTGGTGTGCTTATCAATGCATATGGGGAGGTTGATTCTTTGAGTGAAGTTGTAAAAATTGATGAAATTTGTAGATGTAGTAGAAGAGCAGGTGGTCCAAGACTGAAATCTCCTAGTATTATGATTTCATGGGTGAAGTTTGTAGAGGCCCATTCTAGGATGCTTTCTATCTTCTGGAGGTTTTTACCGGGGGGGGGGGGGTAAGATGCTATGAAGACAATGGACTTGTGGTTAAGTTCAAGGCATGGCATCAAAATTTCAAGGTTAGGGATATCAGGTGGAGTAGTGTTGAGGTGTACCAATTTGCGAGTTTCTTTAAATAATATGGCAATACCACCTCCACATTTGGCTACTCTGTCTATTCTAAGGATACTATAGACATTTGGAAGAAATGTTGAAAGAGATATGAGAAGGATGAATGTGTCACTGCAATGAACTTCTTATGCCAGCCATTGCTAGGTATACCTATTGATTGAATTAATTTTCCTGTCATCTTTTTTCTCTGTCATTTTTTTATTGCCTTATGCATTTGTGGTCCATTTGGCACTGCCCAAACACAGTTCACTCCTTAAGGAAAAAAGTGAAATTTTTAATTTAAGCTGCCTTCTGTAATGCAAATGAGCCTAGTGCTGATGCATAGCTGTCAGTACTCTGAATACTCTGGATAACATGCATTGAATACATTCTACCTGTCAGGTAACTCTCTGTGGCACAAGGTGTAAACCATTTATGCTGGGTTTGAATCCAGTTAATAGATACTTTTACAGAGCGTGTCGAAATGGCACTTTTACAACGATTTGCTTAGGAATGTCAAAGTAAATGCACATGAGTATCATAACTGTGTTTATTGCAAGAAATATATCATTACTGCTTGTTATACAAGCCCAATATAATATGCGTAAATTATGTTAAAAATTACAGTGATGATATTTGATATAGAATGCACAATGTTTTTGTCCTTCTTGTTGAGTTCTCACAATTCATAAGTATGTTTTTTTGACAGTATGTGTTATGAAGTATGTATGTAATCTATCCCACCGCATCTTACTCAAGCCATGCAAATACATGCATCTGAGATGTATTTACAAACTCAAGCACTGCCTTTTACATAGAAATGCAGTCACATGACTAAGTAAAGTCACATACTTATAGGCATCTCTTAAGTATGCCTATATTCACTCTAAAATTATTATACCTCTAATTACTCATGTTATCAAGTATGTTTTCCTGTGGAAATGACAGTTAATGAACAAAGTTTAACATTTTATCATTTTTTTTCTCTTGCATTTGTTTCCCAGGTGGTACTGCTCAATGTCACCATTGTCTAACTCCCAGACTGTCAATATGTCACAAGTCATACCATTTTTCCTCCAACCAACTAAGATTATCATCAGCACTGTAAAGCATATCAGTGTTTAACATTGGAACATGCCTCAATAGTTTGAGCATCGCACATGGCCAAATCTCACTGCCATTTTTAACAACTTCTGTGCTTCTTAATGTACTCAGTGCCAATATGTCTTGCAAGTTATTGCTGTGCTTGCAATTGTACAAATGCAGCTGGCAAGGCTGTGCATCTTTGCACATAAGCTTTTACATGCGAGATCTGAATTGGGTGTCAATTCAGACCCATATTTCTAGCTTGCAGCTGCATATATGGCTAGTGATGGTAAGGATGATGTTTCATTTAGAGCAGAAAGATGGGTTGTTGAGGAGTCCAGGAGTTTTGATGCTACTGCAGGGGGATTATTCTGGGTATCAATATAAGGCTGAAGCTTGGAATAGCTTGGCCAAAGTTGTCTCCAGTGCAACTGACATCCCATGCACTGGGGAGCAATGCTGTCACCACTACATTAAAATGAGAAGGAGCAAGAGAAACATCACCAGCCAATGTGAGGATGAACTGGGTAATTATGCATCTGTTCTGATTGTAAGACACAGAAGTATTCTTAGTTCATCACTGTATTACATCTTGAGCAGGCATAACATAAGTTTTATATCAAGCCTACATGCCCTCATCTATAGCTCTTGGTTATTGCTTTAGGTAATGAGTACATCAGATTAATTGTGTGTGTGGGTTCAATACCTCAAAACAGATATTCTCTTTTTTTTACAGGCTAATATTTCTTAAGATTCTTAAACTTCAATACTGCATGACATTAGCAATTGAATATTTGTAAATGCAGTTATTATCATAGAAAACATATATTTGACACAGCACAGTGAAATACATGCTTCTATTACTCATATTATACCATTGTGATTGATAGCTTTTATGACACATTAATGCCTTCTCATCATATCTGGATGTGGCCATGTACTTGTTTGTTTCTCATATTGGTTTATGTATTGGAATAATTAAGTAATATGACATTACATTGACCTAATTCTCTTTTTTGACTTTCCCCAACCTATCTCTCTTTTTTATTATTTTTAATACATTGCTGCTGAAAACAAAATGACCATCAGCACAGGGAGGTAGACCAAATACTGGGATTTCAGCCTGCCATACCTCCACAGGCAGCATCACCATAGGCAGCACAAATACCCAGCACACAGCATGTCAGCACTGCCTCCACAGCTCCTGCTCTACCTGTTCCACCTTTGTCAGGAAGCTCTAACCTGGCTGCTGATTCCTAGGTTCCCTGCAGGGGCAGTGGTACTGGAGGTGGTGGTTTTGTCACCCTTCAGGAGCTGGCAGAGCTGTTGGAGGGTATTATAGAGAGGGATCTAGGTGCCCAAATTGGCAGGGTTGGACATGGATGTGCCTCTGAGGTCACTTACCTATCCCCAAACATGGTGTCCCCAACCCTTTGTGTCCATCACCATCCTTCTCTGTTTTGTATGTCCTATATGTCTGCACCTGCTACCTCGCATACCTTACCTATGGGTCCCTGTCATTTATGCATTTATATGTACCTTCCCTATTATTCCTCTCTCACAAAAAAGGGCACTTGTCCCACAAAAAAACAAACAAACAAACAAAAACATGCTATACATAGATCTTCACTTTACCTTTGTATAATCTTGACACATTTGACTTAATGCGACTGACTATACTTATTCTTCTGTAGTCATCCATCCCTGGTCTGGTGACTCTCCAAAGTCATAAAATTGTGTGTACAATACTACATTTATATTG